>NC_056727.1:805518105-805748528 GCF_019279795.1 Protopterus annectens
TCTCACTAAACTAACTACTATAATAATATTGCCAGATTTGCCACTGGGAACCCATTTAAAACTCACCACTGTCAGAACCTTCAGCAGCTAGACTGGCTTGAACTAAAAAACATTTTGATACTTTCCCAACTTACCATTGTTCATAGGATATTCTACCAACCTAACAACACACCAATACTCTCTAACCTTATTATCCCCTATACAAACCTCAAACCCTTATGATGTCCTAGTAAACTACTGGCTAGCATTAGCAAGTCTAATAACTTGGTAGGTGACTCCTTGTACTTGAATACTGCTGGAAAATATTGGAACCTGTTGCCATCAGATCTAACTTTACTTCCCTCCCTTCCGCTCTTTAAACAAAGGCTCAAGAAACCTCTTAAACACACGCCCTTGCTGCTACCCTGACTAATCTTCTGCTTTCTCTATTTCCTATCTCTATACTGCCTCCTTTCACCAGTCAATATTGCTTACCCCTCAGGAAGTAGTAACTGTCATATTATTGAAACAACTAGGATATGAATTAAACTTTGAATGTATTGTAAAATACCTCAGATATCTTACTGTAAGAATGTCCTGTCCTATTGGGTATTGTGTTTCTCAAATAGTATAATGTTGTTTTCTTACAAAAATGCTTTGTTTACTTTTAACATAAGTTCTTTCTATATTTGTGCATGATCATTTTTTTTTGAATGTTACTGTGTGGAGCTTTTCTCCCCGGGCCTCTGCTGAAAATGGAAATATATCCAGTTGGACTAGCCCGATAAACAAATGTAAAATAAAAAAATAAAATTATATATATATATATATATATATATATATATATATATATATATATATATATATATATATATATATATCTATATCTATATATATCTATACATATATATACATATATATATATATATATATATATATATATATATATCTATATATATATATCTATATCTATAAATATATCTATATATATATCTATATATATATATATCTATATATATATATATATATATATATATATATAGGTTCATAGGTTCATGGTAGGTACTAGGCTATCTGCTCGAAGGCATTTATAAGCCTAGCCAGAATGTGTTGGCTTTCGCCACCCCCTTAGATTAGTTCCCTGTGTTTCTGTCCAGCAGAGCCATTGAAGTGATTCCTGGGGTAAACTTTCAGTTTCCCATCCACTCGTCAAGGTTTCTCTTGAAGAGGGTTAGCGAGGAGCTCTGCCTAATGTAGACTGGAATCTTTTTCCAGAGCATGGGGAGTCTCTGGGACAGGAATCTATCCCTCCGGCATGTCCTATTTATTGTTGTGGTGAGGTTTAAATCCCTGGAGCGTGTGGCTCGAAGGGATATGGTTTTCTTTAGGTGGAGCATGTCCATCAATTCTGGGTTGGACATGGCCTTGTATGTCAGGCAGAGATCACCTCTGAGTAGGTGGTATGCAACCGACTACAGCTGGAGTTTCTTCAATCGAGCTGCATAGGGCATCTGCTTGAGGCCAGTGGTCCTCTTGGTGAGGAACTTCTGCAGTCTTTCCAGTTGTTACAGGTGTCTTGTAAGGTATATCCCAAATGGGGCATTGTACTTTATGATGGGTCTGAGGAGTGATGTGTAGAGGGGCCCAATGACCTCTTTCGATCTGGATGCAAACCCTTTTGTAATTAGGTGGGCCACATAGAGGATTTTATAACCACTTTGGCAATGTGATTATCAAAGGAGAGGTTACTATCGACTTGGGTCCCCGGATCCCTTATTACGTCTTCCATATTTAGGGGGCTACCACCTATGTGGTAGTTTGTGGGTACTTTGTTTTTTCCAAAGGGGATGACTATGCACTTTTTGGCATTTAGCTTGAGACCATGGTTTTGATACCAGGTATCTGTCTCAGTAAGACCCTTTTGGAGGATGTCTTTGTCAGCCAGAGAGTCAATTATAGCCCCTAGTTTGCAGTAGTCTGCAAACTTGGTGAGCCATAGTCCTCCTGTGCTTGCCTGTACCTTTGAGAAGTATATGCTGAACAGGAGGGGTCCTAGGACTGAGCCCTGGGGGACGCCACTTATAACAGGTTTAGAGTCAGACCTACTCTTACCATGTGGGTTGTGTCCATGAGCCAGTTGGCAACCCATCTCATGACGTAGGGGTTTATGTTCAGGCTGGTGAGCTTGTCTGTAATACCTGAGTGGGGAATAGTGTTGAAGGCCTTTGCGAGGTCTAGGTAGGTTGTGTGGACCACCTTTCCCTCGTCTATAGCCTTGGTAACTGTCTCAAAGAAGTCCACCAGGTTTAGGAAGCATGATCTGCCCTTAACAAAGCCGAACTGGGTTGGGTCCAGTGTTTGGAGGTTTTCAATGTCTCTGTTAATGAGATCCATGATGATGCGCTCCACAGCTTTGCAGACCAAGCTAGTCAGGCTTATAGGGCGATAGTTCCTGGGGTCCGTTGTAGCTCCACCTTTGTGGAGTGGAATAACCATTGCTGTGTGCTACTCTGTGGGCACATAGCCTGTGGAGAGGCTGAGTTTAAACAGTGTGTTTAGTTGAGGGGTTAGTTCATCTTTGAGCTCATGAAGGACGCAGCCTGGGACACCATCTAGTCCCATTGATGCTGTGTTTTGGCTTTGGAAAGGGCTGTTTTAACCTGAGTGTCTGTGATTTCAGAGTCACTACATTCTTCTGGTATAGTTATGGGCCCTTTTGGGGATGAGAGGGGGGTGAAGTTTGCACTGAACCTGTCTGCCAGGATGTTGGTTATATCGGTCAGTTCAGTGTATTTTGTGCCATTCTGCACCAACTCTGAGCAGATCTGAGAATTGCCACTTAGATTCTTGACATAGCTAAAGAATGCCTTGTGGTCATCTTTGGAGTCCATGGCAATTTTTCTTTCAATTCTAGCCTTGGATGATTTTATGAGGGAATGTAGTTTTTTGCTGATACTGTCCAGGGATGTCTTCCCTTCTTGGGATTTTCCACTGCTCTGTACTAGTTTCCTCCTTCTATTGTATAGCTTGTTTATGGCAGGGGTCCACCAAACTGGTTTCCTTTTCTTGGAGGAGTGAGTCTTGGTTTTGTTTGGCATAGCATGATCCATGCATTCTTGTAGGTGCCCATAGAGTGCATTAGTAAAGGATTTTGCAGCTTGGACAGCATTATCCTTTAGCATGGGGGCTTTGAAACTTCCCACTTCGGTCTTAAGTAATGTGAAGTTTGCTTTTGAAAAGTTCCATGGTGGTTTCTTTGACCAGGGGTGGTGGCGGAATGTGGATATCCAGAGTGATTAGTTTATGATCAGATATAACCAGCGAGGGGTTGACCTCCGGTGTGGAACACCATGATGACCAGATCCAATATGTTGTCACCTCTGGTGGAGGTGTTAACCAGTTGATCCAGGGAATTTGAGTTTATAAATTCTAGGAAATGTTGGGCCAGGGAGTTTGTACTTGAGTAGTTCTCCCAGTTAATGTTTGGATAATTGAAATCACCCAATATTAGGGTGTTTGGTAGGACCTTTATGTTTCCCAGTGTTTCCAAGAATGCGGAGTGGGGGTCCTGGGATATGGTGGGTGATCTGTAGCAAGCTATAATTTGAATAGCAGTTTTGCCCATTGTTAGTTGCATGTGGATGATCTCTGAAGAATTGTGCTGTGCCACTAACCTGGAGGTGTGGGTATCCTTGATGAATATGGATACTCCCCGCCTTTTGTATTTCGGTCAAGGTTTTGTGGCAGAAATGTATGGTATGAGTTGTAGCCTGGTAGTGCTGGGGTGCTCTCTGGAGCCTTAAACCAGGTTTCTGTTACTGCACATATATCGATTTTTTCCATACTGAAGAGTGCCTCGAGTGCGTGCATTTTGAGGTTTAGACTTCTGACATTGAGCAGCATTGCCCTCAGTTTTTTGTTACTTGTGCTATTTACGGCAGTGGGTTTGTCTTTTGAGCCTTGCCTAAAAAAGGCACTATGGGGGTGGCAAGAGCCTTGGCCAGTATTCAAAAGCCTAAGGGTGACAGGTGCAAGCTGTCTCTAGCAAAGCAACGTGGCTTGTCGAGCATGTCACCCCAGGCTGACAGACACTGGATCCCCTTTGAATGACACCAGAAGCTTAGTCAATTGTTCAGATTGATATTTTTTTCTCTATACCATTGTATCATTCTTGGTGAGGGCAGGATGCTACTCAGGGTCAGGGTCATACCAGCCTGGGCTATGTGATCAGAGAGCTCCTCCATGTCTCTTTTCATGTAGTCCAGGGAGGTACGGCTCAGGTCATTCACACCAACATGGACAATGACATAGTCATATTTGTACTTGTTCTGGAGTGACTTGAGTGCTTGTGTTATGTGGTGGATCTTGGCACCTGACAGGCAACTAACAGTAACTTTCTCCTTGTTCAGCCTAGTGAGTGGGACGTCAGTGTGACTGAATATAGAGTCACCTATTACTAGTGTGTTGGGTATGTTATTTTGCCTTAAGGGCTGTGATTTTGTGGCACACTGGTTTTGTGAAGTATGTGTTTCATGGTTTGTGTTGGGGGGGGTGGAGGTTGCTTTGATGTCTGCTTTGCAGGTCTCTATTGCTTTTGCAGATTTTTATTTAGAGTCTCCGAGCATGTTTTTGTGTATTTATGTGTGTTTTTTGCCAGTGCTGGTTTCATAGGTCTGTGTGAGACTGGTAGTGTGATGCAAGTAATTTGTTTCTCCTCTTGACTGCCTGGTCCAGTCTTGGGTTGAGAGAGCTTAGCCTCCAGTTTGGCTGTATAATTGCATTTCTCGCATGTATTAGTGTTTGGTGGAAGGAGGAAAGGGTTGTCTGTGTACATGAGGCAATTGTAACATTGCCTCAAAATGCCCAGATTTACCAGTTGGACTGGAGAGTACACCAGAAACTGCCCTTTGGACATGCCTGGATAGGTACAGTGAACTGTTTTACTGATTGGCTGGTAAGGTCAAATAGAGAGCCTTGTCCTTCTCTACATTATAGGGGAGTCTAGTGCTAAGGTTTATTAGTGCTTGCTATGAGTTTTGGGCAAGTGCAGGGATGAGAAGTAAATGATTTGAGTGCTTAAGTTGAAAGTTTGTCTAGTTCCAAGGGAAAAATTGAAGAGTAGACTTTCTGGAGCCGGGAATAGTTATACCCTACCTAACCAGCACTGCCCAGCATGCAAAACCACACAAATGCGGGTTTTATAGCAGGGAAATGAGAGATAAAAATTAGCCCAAAATGGCCAATAAACTACTAATTACTGGGCTGAAACCACTCCTCCAGGGACAGATAGGCTGCTTAAACCTCCCTCTCTCACAGTGAACAGAGAAACTTCCTTCTATCCAAGTAAGGTATGGGCAAACACAGAAACTTGTAACACAGCCCTGAACTCAGCACTAACCTGAAAACTGGACTAAACTAGCTTAGAAAGGTGGGAAAACAAGTATGTATATATATTTTTTTAAGAAAATAAAGCCGATACAATCAAAAAAACACTTTAAATGCACAGAAATGACTATCACACTTGAGTGTCTAGCCTACAACAGTTAAACGGATAATTTAAACACAAAAACAACTTTGTTAAAGTGCAGGCATTAAAATAAGTACAATATGTAGCTGAAAGAAGCTTTTTACATCACAGAAACTCTAGGAAATCAGCGTTTTAGGCAGAATTAGCTAAAGGCAGCAAGAAAATGCAGAAAAATGATACTTAATCACTCCAAATTCTCTCTTTTGTCTCTCTGCTGCTCTAGAACTCTGCAGGGCACCAGGCAGGAGCTTGCTGAGCTGTATACTAGCACAAAAACCTTGCAAATGCAGGTTTTATAGCAGGGAAATGAAAGAGATAGAAATCAGCCCAAAATGGCCAATAAACTACTAATTTCTGGGGTGAAACCACTCCTCCAGGGATAGATAGGCTGCTCAATGCTCCCTCTCTCACAGTGAACAGAGAAACTTCCTTCTATCCAAGTAAGGTATGGGCAAACACAGAAACTTGTAACACAGCCCTGAATTCAACAGTAACCTGAAAACTGGACTAAACTAGCTTAGAAAGGTGGGAAAACAAGTATATTTTTTTTTCAGAAAATAAAGCAGATACAATCAAAAAAACACTTTAAATGCACAGAAATGGCTATCACACTTGAGTGTGTAGCCTGCAACAGTTAAACACGCAATTTAAACACAAAAATGACTTTGTTAAAGTGCAGGCATTAAAATAAGTACAATATGTAGCTGAAACAAGTTTTTTAAATCACAGAAACTCTAGAAAATCTGCATTTGAGGCGGAATTAGCTAAAGGCAGCAAGAAAATGCAGAAAAATGATAATCACTCCAAAGTCTCTCTTTTGTCTCTCTGCTGCTGTAGAACTCTGCAGGACACCAGGCAGAAGCTTGCTGAGCTGTATGTTGTGTCTTTTGGCTTTTCCCGGTTAGGGGTGGCCACAGCGGAACTCCGGTCTGCTAATGATTGGCAGTAGATTTTTATGTACCGAGTTGCCAGCTCTGATGCACAACCTTCAACGAAGGTACACCCATTCACGCACGTCTCCACACAGAAGACACCTTCGCTGAGAATCGAACGGCACAACGTCTTACTGTGAGGTGACAACGCTACCGCAGCACCACCACCGCAGTAGCTTGCTGAGCTGTATACCAGCACAAAAACCTTGCAAATATATAAACACACACACACATACATTATATATATATATATATATATATATATATATATATATATATATATATATATATATATATATATATATATATATATATATATATATATATATATATATATATATATGTGCTACTATCATGCTCTTCAATATCAACTGGTTGGTAGTGGCACTTAATGTAATATGTAATATGCCAATTACATTTAATGTGAGTTCCTTCAAGGATCTGTTATAGGGTGAGAGTTAGACTACACCATTTCTTGGTGCTTGCAGACTATGTATTATGCCCCCATTAATAACTGTGCCATTTTCTGGGAGCATATTTAACATATACACAGGATGCATACACTTGCCTCTTGCTAGTCAGGCAGTTAATGAGAACTATGTATGGGACAGTTAATTATAGCTGTTATCCTGGCATCTTAACTTATAATTAAATTAAAGTTCAATTTTGTGTTTTTTTTTTCTTTCAGCATGATCAAAATGTTAAAGTAATTATGTCACAACTAGAACTCAGGCATGATTAGTTCTATTCAGAAATGCTGTCATGTATTTTAAATATATTCAGTCTTTTGTCAGGATAGATTCACTTATGGCAAATTTCCTTTGTGTCCTTCTCTGCAAGACCAAATGATAGGTTTTCTTATCGGGCACATCAACAGAAAACTTCTCCGATACGGCTCTGTTGCTGGAGATTGTGAAGGTGATGAGGGTAGGAGTGCCTCACCAGAGAGGGATCCTGGCCCCCACTGGAAGTAAGCAGCCACAGCTGGAGCAGGTGATGAGGGCTGTGGTTGAGAGAGCGAAGGGCACGTATATGGCCAGGATGGATAACCTCCTAGAGCAGTAACAGAATCACTCACAGGGGCAGTCCTTGCCAGAGGTCCACAAGGGGAGGGTGTGGCCTATACTACTACCTACCCTGATCCATCAGCTGATTAGCCACTGTGATGTTCCTCTGCAGTGACACATGGCATGATGCTGTTCATACCCCACCTTAGCTCCAGCCTTGTGTGCCCCTTCCTTTTGTGACACATCCAATGTGTTCTCCCCATTTCATTTATTGCTTGTCTACCTTCTGTCTCCATCCAACCCATTTCTACTATCCTAGTGTTACATATTCACATCATACCTCTCAACCGTACCAAATATCTCGGTATTTACCAGTTTTGAGGGCAAAATTATGGTGTGCCACAAATTCCCGAGTGGCCCCTTCAATTCCCATTTTTTTTTTTCCAAATTTTTATTTGTTGTTGTTGAAGTTGTTGCTGAAGTCACCACATGCAGGGTCATGCGTGATGATGTCAGCATCATGAGGCAGACTGCCAGCCTGTCGGAGACTTGGCTTTGACTTTATCTATGTTCACTTCACTTTAATCACGTTGAGGATTTGGGGATAGCAGGGGGGGCAGGGCAGCACAGAAGGCAGCAATGAGCAGAGATGCTGTTTTGTTTACAGTTCCTGAATTCCCGCAATCCCAGGAAGGCCAGGATGAGAAAAATTTTTTTCCCTGGCAGCTCAACCTCTTCCAGCTCCAAGTAAGTAAAGAATAAAAAAATAAATAAAAAAAAAACACATATGTAAAATGTAAATCTGTCCCTGAACAAACAGTCTACGAGCTGAAGATCATTTGTATCCTGCAAAAACAAACCAAAAATGGCAAATCTTCTTAAATTTTAGGGCAAATGTTTTCTAATGTTTATCTAGCTGTTTCAGAAAATGGTCATTCTTGTCTGAAAAAACAGTCAGGCTTTCTCAGCACTTCTGTTGACATTCTGGGCCGGATTCACGAAGGCTTACACGGAGTCTAAGAGTAGTGTAAGACTCCATGCAGCCTTCACGATCCAGGAACAGCCCAAAGTCCGTGTAAGAGTTAGGCTAAAACGGCTCTTACACGGAGTGGGCGTGGCTAAGCTAATCAGCCCACTTGCAGCCGAATAGCATGCAAATGAGGCTGATTAGCGATCCAGGAAGCCAAGAACAGCCCGTGTAAGAGCCGTTTTAGCTGCAGAAATGTACTCAGTTGACAACTGAGTACGTTTCTGCAAACACGGCAATGGATCCATGTCAGCTCCAAATAAAGGGTGCATATGTTATAGGCAGCATGCCAATGGCCAAATATGTGGCCATTGGCAAGGTAACCCCATGCAAATATCTGAAAAATATAATTTTTTTTTTTCGGCAATTGCCAATGTGTAAACCCAGCGCAGCCCCGCGCAAACGGGCTGCGCTGCATAGAACATAAAAACGAAGGTTTTAAACCTACAAATGTAGGTTTTATGCAATACATGGAATGTCAATGGAGGGACCAGCAGAGGAAAACCAACATGGCCACTGTGTAGTGGTTGCTAAGGGGGGAAGCTGAGTCTAAGAGATGTAACTAAGCATTAGTAGGCAATCTGATGCAAATGAGTGTAAGGATACTGAATTCCACTGTCACATAGCAAATGAGCATATTCTGAGTAGTGTAAGAGTTACATACAGGGGAGGAACAGAATAGGAGATAGGTGACATCACAGGGGGGAATGGTAGAAAGGGATGGAGTTCATTGGAGGGTAGAGTTACATGACAGATGTCACACAGATATCAAGGAAAGAGGTGTGCTACTAAGTAAACATGAGAAAGTCAAGAAATGGAAGGTGTACACTGTTGCCTACACCAAAGTTTCTTGCTGGACGTGTATCTTGCGTGTGCTCACCACTGCGAGTAAGGCGGTGTTGTGGCGTGTAAGGCAGTGTCGCGTGTAAGGCAGACTGAGCATGTGGGAGCGTGTTGGGAGATGGTTAACACCGTTTGCGTGGGCGTGCAGCGTTTTAATCGAATAAGCAGATCCAAAACTGTGTAAGTATGTGTGCGCGTGTAAGCCACTGTGGCGTGTTTCTGCTGGTTTGCACACGGCTCCACCCTGAGGAAACAGAAAGGAAAAAGGAAGCAACAGATGTACTAGGAAGTTAGCAGGGAATACTGCTGGAGCTAGCAGGTGAAAACAATTAGATGCAGGCAATTACACAGGCAGAATACTAGGCCAGCCCAGCACTTAAAACTCTGCAAACAGCAGTGCAGAATGTTTCTCTCAAGAGACACTGCAAGACAGGAGTTAAGTTATCAGAAGTGAAAACTGAAAAGCTGAACTCAGAGCAGAAATGTTAGGGGCTGCCATAGCTGTCATAATGAGACATAGGCGACTTGCTGAGGGTGGTGACAATGCAGATGGTGCCAGACAACCCGCAGTGAGGAGATGGAGAAGAGTGTACAGGCCCAGGGTCACCTACCACAGGTTACATGAGCTGGAGATAGTAGAGCGCTATAGAGTGGACAGAGACCTCCTGCAGCAAATAGTGGAGCTGTGCAGGCCATGCCTCACACACAGAACCAACAGAGGGGAACCCATCCCAGTGGAAACCAAGGTATGTGTTGGCCTAAGAATACTAGCAACAGGTACCTTCCAGAGACCAATTGGCGATATGATGGGGATATCACAGGCATCAGCTTCCAGGGTACTGCACCAGTTCCTGGATGCCATGTCAGCACATGTCGGTGATCATGTATACTTCCCCAATGCCCTGAGGTATTGGCCAGCAACATCGTCTCTTCCAGCAAATAGCAGAATACCCTGAGGTAGTGGGTGCAATAGACTGCACGCAACGCATCAAAGCACCTGCCGGTGAGCGGGTAGGGCATACATCAACCGCAAGGGCTTTCCCTCCATCAACTGCCAGGTCGTGTGTGATGCCCAGGGCATAATAATGAATGTGTGTGCTGGCTGTCCTGGGAGCTACCACGATTCCCACATCTGGCATTTGACGCAGCTGTACCAGACATTTGCCAATGGGGACATCCCGCACGGACACCTAGTGGGGGATGCAGGATATGCACTGGAGCCGTGGCTGATGACACCCATCAGAAACGCACACACACCTGAACAGGAACGCCATAATGAGGCACACGCACAAACACGTAATGTAATAGAGCGTGTGTTTGGGCTGCTCAAGTCACGGTTACGGTGTCTGGACACATCTGGTGGAGCCTTGCAGTACACACCAAATACATGTACCCAAATTGTCATGGTATGTGCTATGCTACATAATATGATCTTGCGAAAACAGCTGCAGCAGGACCAGCATAGGGCTGGGCCAAACAGCCCCCCACCATCGCCAAGGCCACCACAGGCACAGTGTGACTCGGAGGAGGAACAACCTGAGCCTGCCCCAGTAGGCAGAAGGAGGCATGCCCAGTATGCCCTGGCCTTGGCAAAGAGGCAACGCATAGCACATACGTTGGCTCAGTAGGAACCTTGGGAATGATACCCCTCTCTGACTCACTCATATAGTAACAGGGATGCCTAACGTGACACAACCTGCTCACAAACATGTACAGGGAAGTGTAATATGTGCATCCGACAGAGGCAGCCCTGCAGCACCACCTGAGGCATGAATGCTATGTGTTAAGTAACGTAACACCAAGTACCATATGCACACCTGAGGACCCCGACTAACATCCTTTTTTCAACAAGCAGCATGCCACAACATGACAACGAGATGATGAAGTGCAACAATTGCTGAAGTAATGCAGTTAGGCAAAGGGGACCCAATGTGTGCCAGTCTGGGATGACATGCTGAGCATGACATGATGCACCACCTGCTAGGACTGGCGTGCACCTATCAGTGCAGGCCGTATGGATACTGGCAAAGGCTGTTGTCACCCACAGTGTGCCCTGAATAGGTAAGGCTCAAAACACAAACCTATCTCCATAGGTACCAGAAGGGATAAGAATAAGATAAGGGATAAGTTCAAACAGCAAGATGCATGCAGTCTAAGCCCACCCAGTGTGGAGAATGTTGATAACTGTGCTGTAACAGAAATCTGAGGCAAGGCTCACAACAGCACCCTAACACTACCAGGTTACACCTCATACTTTGCTGTACATCCTCAAAACTTGGAACAAGCTACAAAAGGAGGGTGACTAGCAAGAATTGTCAAGGATAACCACACCCCCATGTTGGTACCACCACAAAAGCAGCATGGACTAGCCATGCTCAAGTAACAGTGGCTAAAACTGTCCCCCAGTGTATAGCCTGCTACAGACTACTGGCCCAACACCAGGAACTGCATCCGGCCCATGCTGGAATACATGAATATATCAAGTCCTCCAAACCACATTATATTGGGCGACTGCAAATACCCAGACACATAGACTGGGAGCATTATACCAGCTGCAACAGTGTAGGACAAAAGTTCATCAAATCCACAAACCAAAAGGCCCAGGAACAACGTACCACCCCCACAAGAGGGGCAAGCATACTGGATGTGATAATCAGCAACATGGGTACGGGATGTCAAGATGAGAAGTGTATTGCTCACTGGTAAAACCAGACCATATAGTAATCACACTGGATATACAAATCCTGACCACAGTCCCTGGCCAGAAAACCACAGTGGAAAACATGTGCTAAGCAATATTTGCACACCTCCAAACTGATGTGGAATCCATTAAAGGTCCTGTGCAGGTGCAAAATATGGGCCACACCTCAGAACCTGTAATACAGCCATTCCATGAACACTGCCAGGAATGCTTGGATTATGCAGTCCCAAATTAAAACAAGACACAGTGCCTAAATCTGGCATGGTGGACACCAGCCATAACCAAAACATGCAAGAGAATGAGGAAGCTACTACATGATAGAGCAAACATGAACAATGAAGTAATTACTGATCAGTAGTATGGCAATATAATCTGTCCACACATGCAATCCACTAAGGCCAGCCACAACAACTGGAATCTGTGAATCCTGAGGCAATGTTACACCTGCCCCAAGTACACAGACAACCCCAACTCCACCCAAGAAATACAAATATATGTGAGAGATGCAACCATCCATCCAAACCGGAGGCAGAGCTCCCCAACTCAGTACACCCAAAACAAGTCAGTAGGAGAAGGTAACCACACACACCACAAACACATACCCACATAGACCTATCACAACTGCAAACCAAACACATAAACACAGAAATACATTCCCGGAGGCAGAAATCACAAACACAGCACACCAACAGAGGCCACTAAAGCAGACATCCAATGAAACAGCCTCCAAACATAGCACATGCAACACATAGCACACAAAGCTGGTGTGCCAAACAGTCACAGGCCAGAAGGAGAAACAACATGCCCGATGCAGTTGTAATAGGTGACTCCATAGTCAGACACACTGCTGTCCCACACACCAGACTGAACAATGGAAAGGGTACAGTAAGCTGCCTGTAGGCTGCCACAATATGCCACATAACAGAAATATGTAGGTCACTCCAAAGCAAATAGAAATATGATGCAGTCATAGTCCATGCTGGTGTGAATGACCTGAGATGTACTGCCCTAGACTACATGTAAATAGACACAGATGAGCTATCCGATTAAGTAGTCCAGGCGGTATGACACTCACCGTTCGCAGCAACCTACCCTTACCAAGAATAATGCCACAGTACAAACACGGAATGATCAGTCATAGCAAGTAGCACACTTACTGGTGTCATTCCAAGGGGATCCAATGTCTGTCTGCTTGGGATGTCATGCTTGACAAGCCATGCAGCTGCCCTTGGGATGGCCTGCACCTGTTACCCTGGGCGTCTGAATATTGGATAAGGCCTTTGCCACCTCCATACAGCCTTCTGTAGGCAAGGCTGAAAAGACTGACTCACCACCCAAGAAAACATAAGTGGGAAGAAACATAAGGGAAATGCTGACCAATGCCAGATGTGTACACCCCAATATGCATGCTCCCGAGGCCATCCCCAGAATAGAGAACATCGATGTCTGTGCAGTGACAGAAACCTGCTGCAAGGCTCCTGACAGCACACCAGCACTACCAGGTTATACCACGTACCATGTGTCATGGCCCCAAAACCTGGAACACTACATAAAAGGAGGTGAGTATCCATAGGCAGCACAGACACCCATACGTCCAGGTAACTGACAATGCACAAGGCAGTGGAGTTCACCCATGTGCAACTAACTGTAGGCAAGACTGCTGTGCAGTCTGTAGCATGCTACAGACCGCACTCTCACACACAATAATCCCAACCGTCCTGAAGACACTGGACAGTATGAATGTCCCACCAAATACCAAACAAGGTACCACGAAATACCACATAGGTGGCAAACCATTATGTATGGAAGGAGTAACCAGGGACCTAGGGACACAAGTGAACAGTAACCTGTTATGTGACACCCACATTGCCAATGTGGCTAGGAAGACTGTCTACATGTGACACCGTATCAGGAAAGGAGTCACATCTACGGCAACAGAGGTCACTGTGCCCCTATACTTTACCCCACACCCATAATCCAGTACAATGCCTCATATGGGATCTACCTTACCTGACACCTGCAGCAGTTAGAAAGACCTCAAAGGTACCTCACCAAGAGGATAAAGTGTCACACATATATGTCATATGCTGCCTGGCTGTAGACACCCCAGCTGACTCCAGTCACAGACTGCCCACACAGAGGCATTTTATGCCTGTTGTAGGAGGCCATGCCCAACACAGGAGTAATGGACATGCTCCACCCCAGACAACACATATCCATTGGAGCTGCGAGAGTGAGAGATGTCAACCTCAACAAATAATGAAATAGGATGTGCCGGTGGGACAGATACATAATCCAGAGGCTCCCCACACCCTGGACCAGAATCCCACTCCATGTTAGGCAGAGCTCCTCACTGACACTGTTCAACAGGAATCTTGCCAAGTGGATGGATGATTGTAGAGTTACAGTGGGGGTCTTCACTGTGTCATCTCCAGACAGAGGCACAGCAAAGCAAATCATAAATGGCCATAATATCCACATAGCAAGGGGTCTCAAAAGCCACACACACTCTGGCTAGGCTAACAAATGCCCAGGGTGGATAGCCTAGTATGAACCTATGAACCTATGTAGATGCAAATTGTACAGGACACGAAGGATAATCCCAAGGCTTACACAACTGATGGTAGGAGCCATGTTGGGAATTCACAGTTATGCCCTGAATCACACAAATACCACAAACACACACACATATTGCCAACATACATCCTGACAGGTGCAGTGCAAACCCCCCCCCCACCCCCACGAATGCAGAATATCCATCCCAGCAGACTGCTGGCCCCCTGACATTGCAGATGCTGAGGTAACAGACAACATCTCCAAAGCAAAACACACAGCAGCAATGGTATGAGATGGTGTCCTGGGCTTAGTGCAACATGGAGTCTAAGATGAATGGAATGCCAAACCACACTACTGCTCAATGTCAGCCGTACCACAGAATATGTACCCAAAGAGCAGTGTACAACAACAGTGGTCCTTCTCAACAAAGGCGTTGCCTGAATGGATACTGAACAGTACTACCCCAGAATCCTGAGAAGCCCAGATTGCACAGCTATGGAAAGGATCAGCATGTACCACATACATAAGGATGTTGGGGACCTACTGACACCGGACCCAACCCAGTGTGGCCTTCTTAAGTGCAGATCCTGCCCCTAACCATGTTTGACTCAATTGAAACAGTCATTAAGGTCATTGATGAGGGCAATGTGCTCCACACAGTGTATCTGGACCTTGCAAAGGCTTCTATGCAATACCCTACATGTTCAGTATAGATAGGCTCACCAGCGTAAATATAAACCCACATGTCAGTAGAGGGGTTGCAAACCAGACCAAGGACAGAACAGACATGGTCAGACATGCTTCAGCCATGTCAGACTACAAACCAGATATAACTGGCATCCCACAAGGCTTTGTCCTGGTATCTCCCTCGTCTGGTATATATGTCCCATAGGTACAGGCAAACATGGAAAGACTGTATCCTAACATGTTTGCAGAGGACTACAAACTGCTCACCACATATGATCCACCAGCTGACACATGCATCCCACAAAAGGGCCACATAGAAACAGACAACTGGTGCCATAGCTATGTCAGCAAGCTAAGTGCAGAAACGTGTATAGTCAACCCCCGTGGATATACAGTAAGTGCCCACCAATCACCACATAGGTGTTAACCCATTATGTAGTTAACATGTAATGAGAGACCTGGGGACACAGGGTGATAGATATCCTGCATTGGACAAACATGTGCTGTAGTGTTTACAGAAACATACCATATACCCACCTAATCATGAAGGCTGTCAGATCTACATAAGGGGAGGTCCTTGTGGCTCTGCAGTCATCCTGCATCAGTGGTACAATCGACTACAATAGCCCCTGTGGGATGTACCTCAGCAGACACCTCCATCAACTGTAAATTCCCCAACAGTACCTCATCAGGAGTATCAAACAGCCTACACAGATGCCATGTGTTGCCTGTGTTGCTGGCATCAATAAACATGCTGCACATAGTACAATCTGAATGGCAGTGAGCTATGCACATGACAGACCTGAACCCCAGCACTGACTTACATAGGACAAGCTGTACTGTGTGATCCATAACACAGAAGCCACTCCCACCCATGAGTGAACCCTCAGCACAGGCTACCCATAGAGTCACTTATCAATCTTCCTCAATAGGAATCCTGATGGGTGGACGGGAGAAGGTAGGTTTATCCTGGGTATCACTGTCATGTCACAGGTAGACAGAGGCACAGTATACTAACCATGACATATGTCATGGCAAACTCTTCTTACAATGTGTGTTGAAGGACAAACACACTCTCCAACTTGCATTAGACATGGACTAGGGCACATCACTAGTGTTTGCAATTGTACACCTATGTTGTGGAATACACTAACAATGTTGGACAAGCCTGGTGTAAGTAGTTCATATCTGAACAGAATGCAACATGGTCAGATGTACACAACTGGCCCCAACCAGGCTGTTGTGCCCACTATCGAAATGTAAAGCAGTGATAGCAGTAAAGCCCAGGTTACTGTCCACCACAGTCAAAGTACTACCAGTACACTATACAGTACTACAGTGTTAGGTCCGTGTGAAAGGATGTTGACAACTGTATGCAAAGTATCCCATGCAAACACTGCAGGCACAGTATAATCCTGTTGTGTTCACACACAAAGCAGTTGTACAGTAACTACACAACATGACACACAACCCACAACCATAAACGGGTGATAGTCTGTGAAGTTCACACACATCCACAAATGTGGTGGGCTGCAGAGTCCAACATATGGAATGCTCACACTAGGCATGCTCACACACTTTGACAACATGCCATGGGAAGGCTGAACTGGGCATGCTCACACACTTAGTCCAAATCTTGGTTTAGCAGTTGGACACACATATCTGGTATTGTTATGTGTTATGCCAGGAACCAACCACATTACAGCAGTATGCCCAGTGCACACAGTTAAATGACTACAGAGACATACGTGATATAGTGGATCCCTCCCATATGCAAACATTTTCCACAGATGCAGAAGTTGTTCATACCAACAGGGAATGCTATGGCAATAAAGATATGCAAACAGTCTATCAGCAACAAATAATGTGCATTTGACAATTAAACATAATGGTGTAGAGGTCAACACTATGCTGTTTGCCCTAGGGAATGACAGCTTAGCCATAGTGTGCTTGGTGTCTGCCTCCCCACAGGATGCACATTCCCCTTTCCAAACACAGATGATGTCAGCACCCTATAAGTGCAACAGGAGAAATGAAACTTCCCAATAATCCGAATAGCACGCTCTGCTAATGCGTCCGTCTCAAGTGTCATTATATAGTTAGGTAGGGGTTTCAAATCCTGCAAGTGCTCAGTGTGAGTGGGGTCGGTGTGTGTGTAAGTCTGTGTGAGGGAAATGTCCCTTTTGGCAAATAGGAAAAGACACTACAGGATGCACATTCCCTTTCTAAACACCGATGATGTCAGCACCCTATAAGTACAGCAGGAGAAAAGAAACCTCCCAGTAATCCGAATTACGCGCTCTGCTAATGCGTCTGTTTCAAGTGTCATAACATAGTTAGGTAGGGGTTTGAATCCTGTGAATGGCAAGTGTGTGTGTTTGTCTGAGGGGGGTTAGTGTGTGAGGGAAATGCCCCTTTTGGCAACAAGGTGAACAGACTACAGGATGCCCATCCCCTTTTCTAAACACCAATGATGCAGCACCCTATAAGTACAGCAGGAGAAAGAAAACCTCCCAGTAATGTGAATAGCGCGCTCTGCTAATGCGTCTGTCTCAAGTGTCATAACATAGTTAGGTATGGGGTTGAATACTGTGAATGGCAAGTGTGTGTGTTTGTCTGAGGGGGGTTAGTGTGTGAGGGAAATGTCCCTTTTGGCAACTAGGTGAACAGACTACAGGATGCCCATCCCCTTTTCTAAACACTGATGATGTCAGCACCCTATAAGTACAACAGGAGAAAGGAAACCTCCCAGTAATGCGAATAGCGCGCTCTGCTAATGCATCTGTCTCAAGTGTCATGACATAGTTAAGTAGGGGTTTGAATCCTGTGAATGGCAAGTGTGTTTGTTTGTCTGAGGGGGGTTAGTGTGTGTGAGGGAAATGTCCCTTTTGGCAAATAGGATAAGACACTGCAGGAAGCACATTCCCTTTCTAAACACCGATGATGTCAGCACCCTATAAGTACAGCAGGAGAAAGGAAACCTCCCAGTAATCCGAATAGCACGCTCCGCTAATGTGTCCGTCTCAAGTGTCATAACATAGTTAGGTAGGGGTTTGAATCCTGTGAATGGCAAGTGTGTGTGTTTGTCTGAGGGGGGTTAGTGTGTGTGAGGGAAATGTCCCTTTTGGCAAATAGGATAAGACACCACAGGATGCCCATTCCCTTTTCTAAACACTGATGATGTCAGCACTCTATAAGTACAGCAGGGGAAGAGAAAACCCCCAGTAATGCAAATAGCGTGCTCTGCTAATGCGCCCGTCTCATGTGTCATAACAGTCAGATAGGGGTTTGAATCCTGCAATTGGCAAGTGTGTGTTTTTGGCTGAGGGGGGTTAGTGTGTGTGAGGACAATGTCCCTTTTGGCAACTAGGTGAACAGACTACAGGATGCACATTCCCCTTCTACACACTGTTCAGCAGACGGCCATGGCTCTGGCACAAGTTGTCTGTTGCTATGATGCCCCTTTGGAAGATGCTTGTGTCAGCTGGAGAGTCGATTATGGTGTCCAGTTTGCAGTCATCTGCATATTTGGACAGCCACAGTTCATCCGTGTTGGCCTGTACATCCAATAAATATGTACCAAACAAGAGGGTCCCAGGACTGAGCCCTCTGGGACACAACCTGTAACTGTTATGGGGTCTGGCATGGCTCCAGCAATGCTAACCATGTGGGTTCTGTTCTTGAGCCACTGTGCAATCCATCTAGTGACATAGGGGCTTATATTTAAGCTGGTGAGCTACCCTAGAATGCCCAAGTGGGGTATTGTTGCGAAGGCGTTTGCAAGGTCCAGGTAGGCTGTGTGAACCACCTTTCCCTCGGCAATGGCCTTGGTGACTGTAGCAAAGAAATCAACCGGGTTACACCCGGTAGTGCTGGTGTGCTCTCAGTAGCCCTGAACCAGGCATCTGTTACTGCACAGATATCGATGTTCCCCATGCCAAGGAGTGTTTTGGGTGCATGCATCTGGAGGTTTAGACATCTGGCGTTGGGTAGCATTGCTCTTAGTGTCTTATCCCTTGTGATACCTATGAAGGTGGGTTTGTCATTTGAGCCCTGCCTAACATAGGCACTATGGGGGTAGCAAGAGCCTTTGCCAATATCTGATAGGCCAAGGGTGACAGGTGCAGGATGTCCCTAGCAAAGCAGGTAGTTCAACAGAAGATGAATGTGTGAAGGTGTAGTGCCTGTGACTACTTAGCAGTAGGATATATGACTGCTCACGTGGACACATGCCAGGCAGGTCATATGCACTGTGTCACAGGCAATGTACATGTGAACAGGTCAAACAGTGGCAACCTGTCAAGTGGGACATGGACATACATATAGTAGGCTATGCAGATGGCACTAGGAGTCCACAGAAGCTCTATAACTATGCATTGCAGGTGTGATCGGTATTCAGGGTAATTGCAAGCAAACATGCATGCAAACAAAGATACAGTGAACAGGGCTCCATGTAGTCCATTGTACAACAAACAAGCTGTACCAGTTCCATAAGGTAACACTGCAAATATGCAGGTGCTATGCACATGTACATGGAAATACACTGGTCAGATGGCTAGGGTCCAGTCTCAGTGCACACAAGTGTACGGAACATGCATGTACTGTCAGGATGTACAATAACTGGATAGAAACCCATGTGCCCATACCTGCAGTAATACACATGTCAAATAACAGCCTTCTCTCAGTGGTTCCATACTTAGTAGGATGTATGCTCCCTGGCCTGCCACCACAGTATCCCTGACATATATGGGGACTCTCCCTCCTGTGACAGTTACTTATGTGTGTTGGGGCTGTCTAGCATGGTATGAGATGTGTGCATGCAGTGCTAGTGTGCTCCTGTGTGTCCTGTACCAGTTGTGTAGTTCTGCACATATATCAACATCCTCAAACATCTGCATTGCAGAGTCTAGTGTGGGCAACATGCCACTTGCAATTTACATGTCCATCATTGTGTATTACTACATTCATTACCCTATCCCCTGTGCTACCTATGTATGTAGCCTTCTGTTGACATCATTACCACCAGTATGCCAACATGTGCAGATGATACACTATTGTACTTACCATGGGTGTAGACAACAGGACATGACAATCACACAAATACTGCATCAGGCATGCTGTGATATACCCACAATTAATTCAGCACACAGTACTGTTAACAACATGATACTATTACTACACATCTATGTGGTCACCCTGTGCATCAGCAACATGTTAACATGTACCTGCACAGTTGTTACAGATTGCAGGAGGTGGCACAGTTTCATCATATGCACAGGGTGTGAACTTGGTATGCCTGGGTCAGCCACCCATACCACCAACTGACATGTATGTGTATGTGTGTTGGTGAGGGACAGCAGTAGAAGGTGGGGCAATGTTGATGCAGTGTGTGCATGTATGCGGTAGCCCTAGGTGTTGTCAATTTGCATGTGTGTATGGATGCACACAGTTCCACCTCATGGCTGCCATATACTGGTGTTTGTGGACAGCCACAGACTGTACCTGCCAGGTCATACAGATCAGTGTCTCTGGCCATGGACACGGTACCTGTGCCTTGCAGGGGTGCTACGGACCATATCCGGTACCAACCCAGACTGAGTACTGTCATCAGAAGCAGGTGTTCATTGACTGGACACAGAACCCTGTCGGGCCTGGCCAGAGCCACGTGCACGTGGTCTCCTGGGGTGGTCTGATGACAGCACAGACCCAGCATTGCTGGGGCTGCTGCTGGCACTACGGGGGCGGCCACGGCCCTGTTGTCATCCGCGCTGACTGCCAGCTGCTGCTGTTGCTGGCATACGGCCACGTCGACGCCTCAACCGCCCACCATCACCCTGGCTCATGGACATGTAGTTGTGGAACCGGTCTAATATGTCCCCACAACGTCTGTCTACGACATCGGTCAAATCACGGATGGCAGCCGCAATGTCACGCATACTGTCAGTCATGGCTATGCGACATGCTGCCAGCTCCCTCAGACCCTGTCTGGTGTACTGTTCCATACGTGACTGTGCCTGCATGACAGTCCGAAACATAGCCGAGGTTGTAAGACCTCTGTGGGCACGTCTGACAGGGCAGTACGCCCATGGATGCTCCCACGAGAACCCCTGGACATCTGTCTGTGTGGTACCATCTCTGGGCCATGCCCATGGCTGCTGTGTGGGGAAGCATGTGCCACAGATACCACATTACCCTGGTCAATGCCCACTGTATGCTGTCCATCACCTAGGGACAGTGGTGACAAGGGGTGTGTTGGCAGGATAACTGTGCGCATTGATGGGGTCGACAGCTGTGTACTGTCAATTGGCTGACCAATGGCGGACCCTGGCATACCTTCCTGTGCCATTACACCAATGTCATCATTATCAGTACCCACAGCACCTGACTCAGGTTCCCTGCTACATGACACCAGAGCAGCAACAGAACCTGTGGGAAGGAAACAGGAAACACAGTTTACAATGTCTACACATTACCAGTGATGCACACATGCACACGTGCACACGTGCACACGTGCACACATGCACACGTGCTCAGGTGCACACATGCACACGTGCACACGTGCACACGTGCACACATGCACACATGCACACAGTTTCACACAATTGTACAGTACTCAGTATGCGTGATAACAACACACAGACACACCTACATGCATACAAAGAGCACTACTAAGTGAGCCAAATAGTACTATTACTATCAACACTATTACAGGAATTGTTAATACACACTCACCAGCATGGATAGGCTGCATTGCAGTTATACCAGAGGGTCCTGCAGACATGAAGAAACTAATGTCAGTGGGCACAACTGTGCCATTGTTACTGTGTATGATACAGGTCAGGAGTACAACAGTCGCCTTTCACAGGTCGGCAGCTAATATTGAGGATATCACACTTGCACATTAAATACTATGGTGACAGCTACAAACCAAGGACACACCTCACACATGCATTAACTACCAGTGTACACAGCAGTCAACTATACATATGACATATTACCTGCTCGTTCACCGTCTTGCTGCTGTGTGGCCCCAGCCTCCATCATGATGCATGTCTGCTGCTGTTGTTGTTGCTGGTGGACTGGAGCCACTACACTCAGGAGTAGTCCCTCCAGTCTGGTGAGTGGGGGATGTGTAGCCACCCCACCACCTGTGGCGACCTGTTGCCTGTGGATATCTGCCGCACGCTGACGGACATGTCTGATTAAATCACTGCAGTGATGTCGTACCTGCTCATATGTCCTATTATGCGTGCCTATATCATTTACCCGACAGACAAGGTCTTGCCACAGTGCAGCCCTCTCCTGCTGATTCTGGCTGGTGCGGGAAAAGAGTATTGCATAGTCCCGCACCAGGCTCTGGTGTATCTCCTCATCCTCAGCTGTGGAGTAGGTGGGGTTCCGCGGGTGGGCCATGTACCTGAGAGAGAAAATAACCTGGTATCAGCAATATATGTCAGCAGACTTTGGCACACATACTACACATGCTACTCGACTGTTATGATACAACATATCTCACATATGTAGCATCTGTCTGTCTATTGGTGGATACACATGTAGATGGCCAGGTATCAGTGCTCGCCTAGCAACTGTGCAACAGTACCTGGCAGACGCCATACGACATACTACCAAACACCAGCAGTCAGAACACCGATTCAGGCCAGAAGCACCTCCTCACTCTGGGGTTTGTATCTATGTACTGTATGGCCTACATCGGCAACTACTGTGGGCTGACCACACACTGATTGCCCTGGATATACATATCCCACCTCCACCACCAGCACAGATGACTATAGTGCATAACATTACAGATACAAACTTTACACTTTGTAACAGTGATATGGTATCCTTACAGCCCACTGGGCCAGTGGCAGATACAACCCACAATGGTGACCCCTACACAATTGCTGTCTACAGACATCTCCAAGAATGCATGGATCATGCAATCCCATATCTGACCAAGACACTCTCCACAAAGGGGCAGCATCCTGTCTGGTGGACCCCAGCCATAGACAGATTGTATTACAGAAGATGGAAGCTACTGCAAGACAGAGCATCATTCACTGAAGGGAGGGCATGTCTGAGCAGCACTGGTAAGGATCTATTTCCCATCATACTGACTACATGGGCAACGTTGAGAGGGAATTCAAGAGTGACACTACAGATGACCAGGAGGCCTTCCTCAGTTATGTTAGCAACCTGGTCAGGAGCCATCCTCTATGCCCATAGGTAGTACACAATACATATTTCACTGACACCACAGATATCGACAACATTGTGGTGGACAGGTTCAGTGCAGGTGTCACCCCACCCTCTCCCCTGTAATAAGGCATAGTTATCCCAGCTGACTGTAACCTCCCGTCATCACAGATGTCCAGGTGAGAGACACCCGCAGGACAGCAGAATACACAACATGGATGGGACCTGATGGTATCCCCAGTTGCATGCTACATAACCTCTGACAGGAGCTAAACACACATATAGGAGTGCTATGTAACACTAGCCTGACTACAGGATATGTACCTGTACACTGGTGCACAGCAGCAGTGGTTCCACTCCATGAAGGAGGCACCTCACCATACCAATACAATACAACACAATACATTACATTACAATACAATACTATATAATATGCTATTGCCCCTGTGTCTACAGCAGCGTACTGTTCTGCTACCCTGACCATTGTGACACATGTGGTGTGATGGTAACTGCTGCTGTCACACAGTTACACAGAGTGACTCATATGGCATATTACCTATCTGACTAACATTCAGCAGGCGTATGTGTGACATGTACTCATGGGGAGTCTCGCTTCTTAACACTGTGTGGTTTATTGCAGGGTGTGTCTTATCTGTGAGTAGGAACTCTTACCTCCACATGTGCACACTATTGCAGTGGCACGGACGACACACAGCAGACATGTAGGTTGTGGATGGTGGGAGGTGTTACTATGGTTGTTGGACATCTGTCATGGGTGTGACCTCCATATGTACATCTGGGAGTGGTAACCTCTATGTGGGTAGCATATGTGTACTCTGTGGTGTTGTCAGTCACTGTGCATTGGTAATGTGTTTGAGTGCATTGTCACAGTGTTGTACATGTCACTGTGTCCTTCTCCATATCTGTTGCTGTAATGTGAGGTCCATACCATGGCATCCATTATGTGGTGTGGGGGGTACTCCGACCTACATGTCCATACCTGACTCACCATGTCTGCGGACACATACCATGTACAGGTATTCCAGGGATAGTGTGCCACTGTGACTATCATTGGGGCCACTATTCTACACATTTCTGACCCTGCTCACCCCTGACACATGCAGTGGTGGGCGGCCAATCACATATCTGGTGGTTACTGGTGTGGGTGATCTGGAATGTGGTATGATACTCCGGATTTGACACTGGTGTTCACTCCATGCCTTTGTCACCAGGCACCTGTTGCAATACATCTGTACACATGTGCCTCACTCAGACTTTATATACATCTCTCTCTCTCTCTAGATATATACATATATATATATATATATATATATATATATATATATATATATATATATATATGTATATAGATATATCTATATGTATGTATATATATATATATATATATATATATATATATATATATATATATATATATATATATATATGTCTGTATACATATACACATATATATTGGGGACATATATTGCCATAGATGTGTAGGGGGCACAGAGGGGTGTGAGTGACAGAGGGGTGGCCCAGGCTGTGTTGCAGGTCATCATATACAATCATACCTGTAGGTAGTCAGATCAGTCTGTCTATGTATATGTATCTACATATATCTATATCTGCATGTGTGCATTACATAGATATGTTGGTACAATATTCTATCGACATCTGTCTATGTATTCCTACATCTCTCTCTCTATGTATGTATACATATATGCATATCATATATATATATATATATATATATATATATATATATATATATATATATATATATATATATACATATATATATATATATACACATACATATGTTGACATACATACATAACCATATGTTAGACAGGTATATCAACATATTTGTCTACTATACTGTATACACACACTAACATACTGCTAAACATACATAGCTGTGTAACCTAATTTGTACATGGCACTACAACCTACAATCAAACAACATTGATATGTGTACATACATGCTCTCACATACAAATGTATGTACAGTCTTCACTGATAGTTGCTGTATGTCTCCTGCCCTTTACACATCTCCATATACATATGGATACAGACCAATGACACATATGGAGGGTTCACAGTATGTAGACCTTTATAGTATTACTTTACATTACCTGTGTTTGTCACAGCTGCTTCTGCTGCTGTCTGGTTCCCTGTCCTGCTGCTCCACTTCCCAGTTGTCAGCTTTCAGGTAGCTGTTGCTGAACAATTCGTGTCTGTCTGCTTAAATGCAGTTTTCTCTGTCTCTCTCTCTCTCTCTCTCTCTGTCTGTCTCTCACGTCCTTCTCAGGGTGCAATGAAAGTATTGCATGCGTGGACATGGAGTACAGCATACTTTTGTAGGTATCTGCATATGCCCATGTGATGGCCTCTGCACCAATTGTTAGCCAGCATTTGCTAATTGCATGCAGCCAGTTGTGTACTGATTGCAGTTCTCACTGTGATTTCAGAACAGTGCTATAAAAGGTGTGTGAGATAGGCGTAGCCCTTTCAGATGTTAAGGGCAGGGACCATGCTGTTATGCTGTGGACAATGTTCTGTGAGTGTAAAGGTTGGTATCTCTCTCATATTTCCAGGTGTGTTGTGGATTAACATTCCTCCATTCATTTCTCCAGTTTCCTGTACTAACTGTGTATGTACACTGACAACTACAACTACTACTATTGTTAATGTGTGTGTGTGTGTGTGCTTTCCTTTCACATTTGCTTGCACTCTGTTGCTAAGTCTTCAATAGTTGCCCTTTACAGTCACTACTTCTATGCCTGCTAGGTGTCTTGACTGTAGTGTGCTGCTGTAGCTTTCCTATTTTCCATATACATTCACACCTTGGAATGCTTGCTATATCTGCTAGGGTGTTACAGCATGCAGTGTGGTCTGGCCATGGTGTGGGCCTTGACATCTATTAGGGTATTTGAGTATGCTGCTAAGCAGGCCCCAGAGACCTTCAGGTTTATCAGTTATGTGCCTCATGGAATGGTACATATCAGTGGGGTACACCCATTAAAATGTCTGGTATGCTGCATTTGTGACTGTGGGTTAGCATGAGCATATGTATTACTACACTTTTTCTGCCATGCGAGTGGTGAATACTTTCCGGACTCCATAGTTACCATTGCATGTGTTACACCTTTCTGCCTACTGTTTGTACATTTCACATGGGGTCTGTGGGCATCCCTGTAAGACATTCACTGTTGCTATGTCTAGGTTCTTAACTATTCAAATATGGTGGTGTTGGACCCGTCATGTGTACAGATATTTGCAGGCTGTCCACATTTCTGCCTCATAATTTGGTCATTATCTCATGCACACCTTTATCTGGCAAGTCAGTCTGGGCTCAAGTCAGAATATGGTGACAAACATTCAAGTTCCAGACTGCATACCCTTCCAAACATCCCACAAGGTGTAGACCCTGTTACTTTCTGAACTGTCTGCGTTTGTTGTAACTTTATTTGTAATGTGTCCCTGGTTTTGGGCCTTTGCTCCACATATTTTATTACTTGGTCCGGATGTGTTCCTGTAAGAGGTTGTGGGGTATGGGCAGTGCTTATCCTGCTGTGAGTATGTGTGTGTCTTGCAAGGTGCTATGGTGACATTATTACCTACTAGCTTCCAACTAGCATGGCTGTTTCTGTTCACACACTACTATTATGGAAATCCACCAGTTTTGTTTGTGATTCTAAATGTCATGCTTTGTGTACTACACATCATCTATATTCCCTTTACATTCATTCCTACAGTTAAATGATATATTTACTTTAGCACAGTGTTTCTATATAAGAGTCATGGCTTAGTGGTAAGTCATGTAGACTATAGTTGCCAAGGTCCTGGGTTCGGGACTCACAGTGGGATTTTATTTTTCATTTGAACTGAGTACAAGACCTGTCAATCAAAGTGCCTAAGGCACTTTTAAGCAGTTGTAACCGGGTTAGCGCTGGTTTGCGCGGAGCTCACGCATGCGCACTGGCGGTTAGCTCTGCGCACACAAGCGCACACCCGCTTACAACCGCTTAAACGTGCTTACTCTTGCGCACACCCGCGCTATTTTCCTTGAAAGAAAAGAAAATGGGGAGACATGAAAGTGGTGAAAAAGGGGTCACAAAGAGGGTAAGACAGTAGGGAAACAAGCTTGGGATGTGCAGGAGGGATGTAGGTAAGGCCCATAGCTGCCCATTTCTTCAGCAGCAACAGCTGTGCATATGTATGTAATTTGGTGTGACATTTGAAACCTTCCACCCCTGAGAGAGGTGTCAGGACAACAATAATACTTGTTGTACAGCCAATTGGAATTTATAGGTTCCATGTCCAGTAGACATGCATGTGGAATGGGCAGCTATATATGGGGCGTAATTTTTTTGTGGGTACAGAGTGCCCTTTTTTTTTTTTTTTTTCAGGTGAGAGTGGTATGTCAGGTGAAGGTAGTCGGTACAGCTGGGGAGGTAGGTTGGGTAGGTTAACAGACAAGACAAACAAGACGCATATAGGGGCGGTGTATGACATGAGTGGGGGGGTTACACAATTGACGGGGATGGAGGTTTGGATATCCAGAGCCCATGAGCCCACAGATGGCAACAGTGGAACTGATATCCCCACCCATAGGCAGTTGCCACTGTTCCTTCACTGCCCAGGACGGGGCTGTGCTGGGGGCTGTGTAGGCGGGGCAATGGGCATGCCCGTTAGTTGCGCCACCCGTGCCTCGAGCTGGCGTAGGGGCTCAAGGACAGAGTCCTGAATCTCCCTACGCACCACAGTCCGGACGCTACGGAGGGTGAGTGGTGGATCTCCTCCGGCCACACTTGCAGAGGGGGGGCGAGCCCCATCCCCTGCAGCGCTTCCACCCACAGGTGGCACAGGGCCACCGGAGGAGGGTCCGGACTCGGCACTAGTGCCAGGTGCACTCGCCAGCTGAGGTGGGAGAGGTGGGTCCGCTGGAACCCACCTTCCCTGTCATTCTATGTTTTGCATTATGTCATGACAGTTTGGGTTAGTGACATTTAATACCATTCACAATTAGTTGTAACAGCATGCATTAGTATTCCCATTAACCAAACACCCAGATATTCACACCATTGAACAGCGTGCATAACACATGCATAATTTGAACAGTAATACACAGTCCAACAACATGCAGGGTTGATTGATGGCAACAGGCCATCAGGTGTGGATGTATGAACAGGGCAGATGCATCAACAGACATGCAAATATATATGACCCAACAGGACAGACGTCCAGGGGTGGTAATTGTGATTGCACATACCATTTTCACGTGGAATGGGTTATAGGTGGTTAGAGGGTGGGGTAAATAGAGTAATATTAACACCTTCGAATACAAATACATATGCTGTACATTTCTAATAGCTACAGTTATATACACACTACTGTTCTAACTACAGTGTCCTATATGTTAACTACTTAACCTTGCAGATGGAACTGTTACTGCAACATCAATCTACATTTTATTGCTGTTCATACACATTCATATCGGGCTTTGTTCAGATACATCATTCTGTTACCTGTGCTTGATATACTTGTGGACAAGTGTGGATGTTTGGTATATCAGACAATCATCCTATCTGCGTATTTCAGACTGGGAGAAACATATCCAGATGTTGGTGTACACATTCCACATGCATGAACACTTTGAACAGATTGTGCTGTTTGGTTCTGAGTCTCACATGCATTTAATTCTGTCCTAACTGCAGTATGGTTTATTCAGGGGTTATAAGTACTGTATTGCTGTATTCCTGACACTTTCTCACACTCTCTCACTTGCTTTCATGTTACTATTCAGACTGGTACTTCTAGGCTTTATTGACATGTTTTAACAACAGTTATTACAGTTCTTTCCAGCAGTCTCACTTCTGTCATGTTTCAGTATTTCCACAGGGATATATTTCACACATGTGATTTCATCCTCTTCTGCAGCTATACTTTACATGCTGCTGCAGGTTGTGTACTATTTTCCTACAGGCAGGGCAGTTTTACTCGAAAATATATGTTGGACAGTGTCATGTTTAGTTTACACTTACAGGCTGGGAACTGTTGTAATCAGGCAATACTTGCATACACTTTCACACTGTTACTTGCAGATTTAATTCCTTCCTGGCTACACTGCACTCTTTTGCTGACTGTCATACATTTATATATCTTTACAGTTACTAGAAGTGGATTACTGACCTGCCTGGTGGTGCAACCGCACCAGCCTATCAGCATAGGCTCTGCGGTTCGCAGAACGGACACCTGCAGCTGTAATATAAATGAAGTAATATTGGAATACACATCTCCATAATTACAGGTAGTTTAACTTTCTACATACATAATTAATTGTTACTTACTCAGTGGTGGGGCATTGGGTGATTGCCGGGCCTCCTGGATCCAAAGGTTCAGTTGGTCCTGCTTGCGTCTCTTCAGGTCCGCATGGTGGTGACGGACCTGCTCACCTGTCCTTGGAATTCCTGTGGCACTGGTGAGTTCATGAGCCAACTGGTCCCATGCCTCAGCCCTGTACGCTCCCCAGTGGACCTGGCCCTGCATGAGTTGGGCCTCATGGTTGTGGACTAGGAGCCAGGCCATGTACCTGGACTCCTCAACACCCCACCTCTGCGCTCGAAAGCGACTACCCTCACCTACACCTGACATTCTGCCTGCAGGTCTGTTCTACAATCGTTTATGCAGTGTATTCCCGCCTATGGGGCTTATATAGTCCGTTTTTCCCGCACATATCTGTGATTGGCCAGTTTGGAATTTTATCAACTTCAGTAAACCTGCATTGTCATGCTGTAGTTTGTATTCATTCCTAAATATGAGCTAATATTGCATTTCTAGGTACTGCTGTCATGGCTTAGTGGTTCTGTACATTGACTATGGTGTATAGTATCCTGGGTTCGGACCTGGCCACTGCTTTTTATTTTTCATGACTGTCTAGACATGTTGAGGGGTGTGTCTGTGTAAAGGCATTTTGGATACGGCTTGCTCACCGTTGCCCGTCAGTTAGCTCGTTTGCGCGGTGCGCAGCTCCGCGCAAATGGGGTACGCTGGTTTAAGCCTCATTTGGCTATCGGCACGCATATTCCGCTCAGCTCAGTTAGGAGCACATATATTTAGCATGGTAAACCACTGCTCAGCTACGGGCACTCAGTTTGCACCAGTTGGACCAATGCTTATCTACGGGCACATACACTCACTCTGTTGTACTGTAGCTCAGCTATGGGCACATCTGGCAGTTTATATTCATTTCTTACCCCACATTTATTCAATATAAATGGGATATTTCATTGTATTTTACATATATTCTGATTTTATGTGTACACATATGTGTCAGGGACTTGTTTCCTGCTTATTTTGCAAAAAAAAAAAAATTTGTGTTGTGGGGGCTCGAACCATGAATGCCTGCTCTGCAGCCGGCATCTCTACCGCTACGCTATTGCTTCCTGGCTTATTTTGCATATTTAGTTCTTATATGCTTTCCCATTGACTGCTAACTGTAGCTGCACTACGGGCACGCCCGCGCAAACGAGCGCACTCACGGTTAAACATCTTTACAATTTAAAAAAAATATGACATGTTCATTTATATTTCTTTTATATATGTTTATGGTCTGTAGGGGCATGTGCTGTGTTGTGTTTATTCACATTTCCGTGGACTCTGTTGTGGGTGTCTACTTTGGGCACTTTTAGACTTCTGGGGGCGTGTCCGCTTGCAGGGCTCAGCCTACGGACATGCCACCTACTGTCTTACACGGACCGTGTTAGACTTAGGTGTGATTCAGCATGCTCTCATGAATATGCAGAGCATGCTGATATCACTCCGTTTAACTGCAGCCTCCGTGTAAGAGTTATAACTCTTACACGGAGGCTTCGTGAATCCTGGGGTCTGACTTTTAAGTATTAGCCTCAATGTAACATTGCACATTTGTTGAATGGGTTATTCCTCTATCTTTATTGCATAAATGTCGAACTTGTGTTCATTTACTTTTTGCTATTTTTCTGTGTATACTTTTTGTGATGTGTTCACTTCTTGTCACATTCTAGGAATGAGTCTGCAAATGGCCCCATGAAATCAGTGTTGTAATACTGTGGTTAACAAATTAAAATACTTAAATGAACTGCAAAGATGTGTCACTTAAATCACAACTGTGTCACGAATGAAAAAGATCATAGAACAAGAAATAAAGAAAGAGAGACAGAGAATAGTGTTGTTACACCAAAGCAATAGGGAAACGTTCATCCAAGAAACAGAATGAGATAGCAGGTTGGTTACTCCTTGATTGCATAACAGCACCAGCTGCCAATCTCTTTCTCTCCGGTTGCACTTCTCTAATATAACCAGGTTTATTAGTACAGCTATGTGTTTCCTGTGAACATATTTATTGTACTAAATGCTGAAATTATAGAAAAACATTCAGGATGTAAAACTCATAACAGCCACATTTTGCCAGTAAACTTTCCAGTAATCATTAATATTCTACAAATTTTAGCTTGGGTCAGCAGTTCTAGGGGAGTAGTACTTCGGTCATACACATCCACTTGAAAGCAATTGGAATGTCAAGTGAGAGCACTTCCATGTTTTAGTAGTTTCTGCTCCCAACACAGCATCTGTATTTGGAGTAAGTTTCTGTAAGGTCTTATTTGAATAGAAATGGTTATGTTTTGGATTGTAAAGTAAGGAAGCTAGAAAATAATGTATTGTGTACCTTTGTTTTGTTTACTGAGCATTATGCATACATTTAAGTTAGATTTTTATTTTAGTTTACTTATTCAGGAAGATTAAGTCGATTTGTGATCTGTTCTTGGGCATAGTTATTTTTTGAGAATGATTTGGGGCTGTTGTGTTTTCAAAAAGCTAGACTGAATCTTTTTCTCAGAGTTGGCAAACTAGTTTGTCTTGTTTTCAGTTACTCTGTTGTATCACATCTGAAATCAGACTCCATCTTAGTTTGAAATCATTTGATTTTAGAAATGATAGTAACATCTTATATGACAGATTTTAAATATTGCTCCTATAAACTCAGATAGTTGCTAGAATTACCAGTTTTGCATTATTATGTATTTTCTGATGGATATGAAGTCTGAAATTCAAATGTCTACCATTATTTATTATTATTTAGTGACATCAATCTTCAATGTTGGCATCAAACAGTTCCATAGGAGTGGGCAGAGTTACATGATCATGTATACACATTTTATGTTAATCAGTGTCCTGATTTTTGGCCAATTGTACCTACTCTTCATGGGCATGGGCCTTTGTCCAGATTTTTGATGTTTCCAGGTTGAGAAGTATGATCCACATTTGTCTGTGCAGTTCTGCATGGGCCAGTCTAACCCTGCACATTATCTTCCCTCACTTTCCTATCCTGCTTCTCTTTTTAACCTTCTTCTCTTTCCTATTCTCTGTATAAAGCAAAAAATAGGTCTCTATCTCCAACAAAAAACACGATGACCTGTACGAACTCATCCTACACAATTCAAATGCTGTCCCTCTGTGTGTCCCTATTCTTGCTTCCTTCCCCTTTTTACTCTTATTATACACCCCTTTCATCCTGTTTATACACCCAACAGCTGTCCACATGTATGAAGACCATAGGACTGCAGCTGCATAATAATGTATATCGATAAAGCTTTGTATTCTGTTAAGTGCTGTCCCACCAAAGTATATAATAGCATGTACAGCCTTGTTATTATGTGTACTAGTATATTTTTGAGATGTATCATCAGGAAGTTCACATGTTCAGCTCTTGCAAGAACCACAGTGTGCCTCACCTGCCCACTCTATGGCTTTCATCTTACACTTCTTTTCATAGGGCCTACTATGTAGGTGTTTCTACTCACATAGTTGCTGCAGTCCTTGTTCATGTACAATAACGCAAGCTAATTGCAAAAAAGCACTCCCTGTTTTTGTTTGAATATGTAATGGTTTCCTTTATGTTAATGTGCAGAGCCTACCTAGATACCTAAGCCACAGGCAGACATGCAGCACATTCCACTGAACTCGCTGAGATATGCCAGCATGTAAAAGATAGGGCTTGAGGTACTAATGTGCACTGAATTTGAAGTTAGCACAGTGATATTTCAGAAAATAAAAAGTAATAAAAAAAGTGGTTTATCTTAGATCCATTATACTATGCAAAAGTACTGCACAGAAGTACATCTTCCTTATGCTCAGACTACCTATTATATTTTTTTAAACAGTTGACTGCCAAGAAGTGTTATAAATTACAGATGTTATGTTAGGCATATGCAGAGTATATAGTTACCGTCACACAATTTAACTTTGAATAGAAAATAAATTCTACTGAGAAGCTTGTGAGCATGCTGTGCAAGTTAATTAACTAGTTAACAAACATTCTGGTAAAACAAAGACAAATTAGTAGTTAGGAACAAGGCATACATCTCTGGGGCTTAATTACCACCAAAATGTATTATTGAATTAATTAAAAAGAACAATCAATGTTCCATCTTCTACTGCTAGTGTTCTGCAGTATTCATTTTTTATGATCTGAGCTCAGAAAAAGTCAATTACTATTCATAGCTGAAAGTATTGGACACAAATTATAGTGGAAACCGAGTCTAAGTTAATTTATTAAAAAGTAAATGAGTCTGGAAGGACATCAGCCGAATATGCAATAATCTGAATGTTTTATATAGTTCCTTACTTATTTGTAGAATAAATATACATATGGCATTTCACAACCTTGCTTAAACACTATGATTGACTCTTTCCATCTGTATATGAACGCGTGTGTGTGTATATTTTTCTCCTCTATGATTCACACTTTGTTTGTGTGTGTTTGTATATATATATATATATATATATATATATAGAGAGAGAGAGAGTGAGAAAGAGAGAGACAGAGAGAGAGAGAGAAAAGAGAGATGAATATAGATATATATAGATAGACATACAGACATGTACACACGGATACTCTCAACCACACACGCACACAAACACACACACGCACGCACACACACGCACACTCGCACACACACCCGCCCGCTCGCGCACACGCACACACATGCACGCTCGCACACATGCACACACACACACACACACACATATGCACGCACACACACACACACACACACACACACACACACACACACACACACACGCACGCACACTTGAAATCATAGACAACTGCATGAAACAAATATGTTATTTCAAATATCATAGTAAGCTATAATTTGCTTTCATCATTTTAGCTCATCCTCTCATTTTGGTTATTGGCCCTTCAACGTATGTATATTTACAGTTTTGTACATTTTATTTGTGGCAACCTACATTTAATATACATAGCTACTCTCTTATAACAGGGGGTCTTCATGGATTTCATTACATTATTATGGGACCACCATTCTTCACAGGTTTCAGAAGAGATTTTTTCATGTTGTAACAGTGCCTCTACCACTGTCACAAGACTTCTTACCAAGGTGTGTCTTATAGTACAATGAGGAGCAATATATTGGCTGCCTTACATTTAACCCCATGAACACTCTGTGTAGTAGTTGTAAGAGCAAAGCCACTAGTACCATTTGCTTCAGTGAAGTTTAATAGACACAAAGTATGTCTAATTGACTGATTTTTTGGCTGATACAGATGAAGTGAGGGACGCTGCTGATGCGGCCGTGTTGATTCATAGCTACATATTAGCAATAATTTTTCCATAGTAATTACAGATAAGGTGTTTTAAACTATTGCCAATGCTGTGCCTTGGTTACATTAACAAGACAGATCACCGTTTAGTTGTGGATACCTTAGAGATGTTATCTCTGCACTTCTGCTTCAGAAGATGAAATTAAGTCATTTTTAATACATTTTTGCCTTTATTAGACTATGTGATAAATGGCTCATTGGTCTGATATCATTCTGTATCATTGATAACTGCTGTCTTAGAGGAATTTGGTAGGGCTGTAGGACTCCCTACAACCATAACACCTCAACATGATATCACTGCTTATATACATGGCACATATTTAACAACCATTCAGATAAGGCTTTCAGTAAGGCTTTTTTTTACCTATTCTTTGACAGTCTACTCTTGTACTTCTAATTTCAACGAGACTGTGGTACAAAATATCTGCTACTTAGGTAGTATCTGTTACTCTGATTATATAATGCACAGCACAATGAGACTATGGTACAAGGTATGTATTATTTAGTGTCTGTTACTCTGATTATACAATGTACAATGCACAGCACAATGATACTACAGTACAAATTATCTAATACTTAGGTTGTGTCTGTTACTCTGATTATACAATGCATAGCACACAGAACACAGTATCTACAACTTAGGTAGTATCTGTTACTCTGATTATACAATGCAGAGCACAATGAGACTATGGTACAAAGTATCTATTACTTAGATAGTGTCTGTTACTCTGATTATACAATGCATAGCACACAGAACACATTAGCTACTACTTATGTAGCATCTGTTACTCTGATTATACAATGCATAGTGCAATGAGACTATGGTACACAGTATCTATTACTTAGGTAGTATCTGTTACTCTGACTGGACACTGCACAACACACTGAGACTATGTAACACAGTACCTACTACTTAGGTAGTATCTAGTTCTCTGGTTATACAATGCACAGCGCAATAAACCTGAAGTACAAAGTATCTAGGTAGTAATTGTTACTTTGATTATACAATGTACAGCCACTGAGACCCTAGTACAAAGTATCTACTACTTAGGTAGTGTCTGTTACTCTGATTATACAATGCAAGGCACAATAAGACTCTAGTGCAAAGTATCTACTACTTAGGTAATGTCTGTTACTCTGATTATACAATGTACAGCAGTCTCAAATATGATAGAAACTGCTGGACTAAATAACATAACATTAAATTTATCATCTTTTTAGCTAAAAATAAGTAGGTTAACCCTTTTAAAGCTACCAGGTATGATCCATCAAAATGCTATATTTTATTAAGACTACATGTTAATTGTTAAATCCTACTGTCAGGTAATGAAGGTACGTGGGGTCACCCAAAATTCCTTGGTAAAATGGTTTTAAAGGTTATTATCTCTCACGACATCATAGAATATTTGTCTTACTGAGACAAAAACTGCACATTGCAGATGGCATACTTCCAGCTGTAGCACAGTAATCTCTCTCTCTCTCTGTCTCAGCGGGATAGCATCATCACTCATTATTAATACAAACAGTGGATACAAAGTATTATCAGGTTTGTGTCTTGCAATTCACATATGTCATTTTCAGAAATATGGTGAAAGATTCAGGGCTCATTTTATCATAATCAATTTCCTCAAATAAATGGCAGAGAAGATATAATTGTAGAAATCCTGATTCCAGTCTTAAAGCTACTTCAGCAGAGTCATACCCTGCTGTAGCTATCTAGGTGGCTGAAAATTGACTAATTAAATGTTTTTGGTGACCAGCCATGGTGGTTAACATATGAATATGTTGCAGACATGAGCATAATATAATCAAAGAAACTAAATTCCTTGGAACTTATGGATAAGTCTACAGACACTCGTGTGGCACCTCAAAGAGGTCCTTCATACAGAAAGTTTTCTAAAAAGTGCTATGCCTTTAATTATACAGTAGTGTTGCAAGTCATAGGTTCACAGGTGAGTACTAGGTTAGCTGCTATTATATTCCATTGTAAGCACAGCTAATTTCCCATGCAAAGTGATAATTAAACACTGTACCTTGTGTTTGTGAGCTAAACACCTTCACCGTTATACCAACCCCCAACCCTCCAAATTGATAGAAACAGCTAGATGAAATATTGTATGTGCCAGAGCAGTGCATTCATAATATTGCCCTTTGCACATATTGAACAATTGCCTATGTAAGCCCACAAGCTAAAGAAATGTGCATTAACCACATGTGCCATGGGAAAAATCTAAAAAAAAAAAAAAAAAAACTTAAGAAAAACACAGCCAAGTTACAGTGTTCATTGTATAATACCGTAAACTTCCTGTAGTAGAAGCCCAGGAAATATATGCAAATAAGCACTTCAGGACATACTGGGGTTTCAGTTACTTGACTTCTGAATGCTTGTGCCTTTTTACTTTTTAAGTTGTTATGAGTGCAGTCTGGCCAATAAAGCAAAACCCCACTAGATGTAGACATGCAATAATTCAGACTTTTTGTGACCTCATCAGTACAGCATAAGTAGATTGTTTATATGATGATTAAAATGTTACTTCTATGCACCTGAACTGTGCTGATTATGAGGGATAACCCCAGTCCCTGTCATAACACAACCCTGCAACTTGGAGATGTACCTTAGTGACTTTAATTTGCAGTCAGATTTGTGAACCCCGCTCCTTTTCTGTCTTGTAGATGGACAGCCCATAACTACTATCATCATGGATTTATCTAGGTCAAAATTATTGATGACTTGATGGGGCTCAGAAGCCCCCTCCCCCCAGGGGACTCATTATCCAATGCTGTTGAACTTTAAGAGAGTTTCTATGGTCATCTCAATGCCTTTAAAAAGACATAATTTCTGATCACAAATTCAGTATCAAATTTTGGAACAAATCTCTGTAATGGACCTCTAGGATAACCAAACTATGCAGCAAAAGAAAGAAAAAAACTCCCAGCCTTAGGAACAAACTGATCACCTCCTGTTCCAAAACTGAACTCAAGAAATTAAACCAAGAATTTTGAAACAAACTCAAATCCATCAAGGCTAAGTATGGATTAAATATAGTTTTCAGCTTCACATTTTAACTGCCTCTCCTAGATTTATTTATTTTTTTCTTTTAATTTTCCTCATGAAGATTGACCTATTTTAGGGTATTTATTCAGGCTGAGACTAAAATTGGTCATTTTGTGATCAGTGTTCGACCTTAGTTAACAAACATAAATAGATAAATACATAAATTATAATTATAGGTAAATGCATTAAATAGATAAATTAATTAATCAAATAACTGAAATATACCTATACAAAGATTCCTTATCAGTCACTGTATAGGATTAGTATCCAAAGTCTTTCTATTCCAAAAAAATACAAAAGTGCTTCGCTTTTGAGCTCTCTGTTGCTATATTTACAGGCCAGTGCTATGATTTTTAATGTCTGAAGGATAAGAGGTTTGATAGGTATGACTAGCATGCCCCTACATAAGGGAGGTCCCTCAACTGACCCTGATAATGATGGAAACATTACTTTTGCTAGCCTTGCTTGTAAACCTCTTGGGCATAGCCTTGGAACAACATCAAATTGCCTTTATCAAGGGTAGGCCATGCCTTTTTCACTTTTTAAGCTTCTTTGAAAGGGTTATTCAAGCCATTGATGGCAGTTGTGCAGTACACATGGCATGCTCAGATATCATATACATTCTTGTGAACCTAAATGTCAATCCATATTTCATGAAGTGGAAATAAAATTAGTTGTCAGTTAGATTACATATCATTAGAGTCACAGTTGCCACCCTGGTAAGAATATGTTTCACAAGTGGTTTTCTTCAAGGTCTGTGGTGGGTCTGCTTCTAGTTGGCATTTATTGTTTTGATCTGCAAACCAATATTCTGGTCTCTGGATAACAAAATTTGCTTTTCTCTGTAAACTAGGGGCTGTTATTTGAACACCCACTATTATGAAGTTATTCCAAGATGTGCTGGACTATGCAGACAGCTAGTGCAAGGACAATGACCTCAAACACAATGCCAAAAATGATAGTATAAAGAAAAAATTCTATATTATACTACACAGATGACACATCCTAAGAATCTCCATGTCATTAGAGACATAGGCTTGCCTATGGATGACTCCTTGTCCAGTGATAATAATGTCTCCACTGTAGTTAGAAAAATGTTTCTGTCTGGCCCACCTAATGGTCAAGGGCCTCTTATCCAGAAGCAGAGAAGTTAACAAAAGCAAAGAAGTTTTATCACCAGTATGCTCATCTATCTGCTTCGTTATTGAATATTATAACCTCCCTTTATATCACTCAACTGAGAGACCTCGACACATTGTCTTCATTCCAGATGAACCTTGACTATTGCATGGGAACTCACAAATTCTCTGGGTTTCTCTTGTTTAATTGTCTTTGAGGCAGGAGAAAACCCTGAATGTTGGATGTTATGGGTAGGTTGTTAATGGCCTAATAACTGGTTACCTAACATTTTTATTTATTTTTATTTTCATTTTTATTTTTCAGTTTGATGACTGGGGAAGTCCACTGGGCCAAGAAGACCCTGTTTTCAGTGGAAGCCCTAGGAGAAAAGCTCCAATGAACAATTACAAGCGCACACAAAGCAGTATAATCATCTAAATCAGACTGAGAATACAGCATAATACGTATGAGGTATAATACAATCATGCAAAGATATACAAATAATGGGACATTGTTGGAGATTTTGTATGCACAAAGTTAGATACTTCTACTGATATAAGAAAATCCAACAAGGTTAGACAAGGTGTAACAGAAGGCTGTCCAGTACTGATTTAAAGGAATGCAGCAGTAGACAATGTAATGGTATGCGAAGTAAGTGTAGCTGGGAATGGAGATGAGAGTAGCTAGAGGGGCAAGTTATGTTGGAGAGTGGCATGGGCATGGCCATTTTGAAGATAGGTGGGAGAACAAGAGAGATTTGAAGTCAGTGTGGTTTAGAATATTGCAAAGGGAGGGAGGGAGAGAGTTCCATAGTTTAGATATGGAGTAGGATAGCAGGAAGTGGTCAGGGGGTCATAAGGGTTTGTAGATTTGCAGGAGATTTTGGTTTTCTTAACTGAGTAAGTAGTTAGGAATATAGGGGGGGGGTTAAGGCAGTGGCGAGAGAGGGCCAGCTGGAAGGTTTGAAAATGAGCTTGTTGGCTGTGGTGAGTTTGAGGAAGTTCAGGTAATTAGGTAGATTGAGCCATTGCAGAGTACAGAGATTGTGGCAATGCTGGGATGAATTTTTTGAATTAGTGGCAAATTTGCTTATTTTATTGTAGCAGGATTTGAGTTTGAATTGTAGGCTGAGTTGGAGATTGGTTAGCAGAGGAGTGTCATACATGAGAGAGGGGAGAAGGTAGGAGGAGGCTAGTGTTTTTCTGGTGGAGTGGGTGAGGTAGCAGTTGTGTCTGTATAGGAGTCCTTGTTTTTGGTGGGGTTTTTTTCATGGTAGTTTGGATATGGGTGTCAAATTTTAGTTGTCCATCAATTATAACACCGAGCAGTTTAGTATTTGATACAGTTTCTATGGGGACATTATTCTGGCTGAGTACAGAGAAGGAGGTTTTGTTGATAGGGGAGTTTTTAGAGGGAGAAAAGATCATCAGTTTAGTTTTATTTGTGTTTAGGGCCAGATGATTGTTTTGCATCCAGGTTTCAGTTTTAGAGCAGGCTGACTTTGTTTTTAGATGTAGGTTGGGGGGGGTATGCTGCGCAGATGATTGTTGAATCATCACATACTGGATTAGTGAGGAATCAGGGATCATGTGGTGATAGTTATTGAATATATTGAAGAGTAAAGGGCCTAGAACAGAACCTTGGAACACACTGGTGGAGGTGTGTAGTAAGGGAGAGGTTGAGGATTTCCATTGTACAGCTTGTTGTTATTCAGAGAGGTAGCTAGCGAACCAGGTTATGGTGGAAGGAGAAAGGTTGAGATAGGGGAGTTGAGATAGGAGTAAGGGGTAGGATATGGTGTCAAAAGCTTTGGATAGGTCTAGGAATAGGGTAGATATGAATTTGCCAGAGTCAAGTGCTTAGTTAATGGTCTAGAGAAAGGAAAGAAGGGCAGTCGTGGCACTATGGCCAGGGCAGAAGCCATGTTGAGTGAGGGTGAGAAGGTTATTGTGTGTTAAGTATGGCATCAGTTGTGAATGGATACATATTTCTAGGATTTTAGAGAGTGGGGAAAGGATGGCAATAGGCCTGAAATTGGTGGTGTCAGTGTTTTTACCTCCTTTATGCAGTGGTATGATTTATGCATGTCACCAGGTAGAAAGGACATATGATTCTTGGATGGATCTGTTTATTAAGATGTAAATGGGAAAGGCAATGCTATCAGCAGATATTCTGAGGAAGGCTGATGGTAGATTATCAGGTGTGTTGCGGCAACGTTTAAGCTGGAATAGTAGGTTTTTTATTGTACTTGTGGGGATGGGTTTTAGTTTGAAGGGGGAGGAAGGAGGTATGAGATCAGAGGGTTGGGGGCAGGCAGGGTTGGGATTGGGGGGGGTGAGGGAAGGAGGAGGACAGTTTAGCTATACAGTCCACAAAGGAATTGAATAGGGTGGTAGTTTCAAGACTGGTGAGATTGAGGTTGGGACAGGGGTTATCTTTATTTTCTGGGTGGAGGAGGGAGAAGATGGTGTTCCAGAATTTTCTAGGCTTGGTTGAGTGTTCAGATTGAAGTTTGGAGTAGTATGCTTTGCAGTCTGTAGTTATTAGTTTTTTTATGGAGTTGCGGAGTTGTTTGAATTCAAGTAGGGAGTTAGGTTGTTTGTTTCTTTGGTATTGCTTCCATTTTCTGTCTCTTTGGAGCATGATTAGTTTAGTTTCTTTTGATAGCCAAGGAGAGGCTTTAGCCTTGACACATTTGGCTCTTAGAGGAACGTGATTGTTGAGTAGGTTTAAGAAAGTTTCATTGAAGTAGGTGATGGCATTGTCAAGGGAGAGGGTTCTTAGGGGAACCCAGTCAGTAAGTTTTAGACATTCGGAGAGTTTGAGGGATGAAGTAGGAGAGGTTATGAGTTTGAAAGTAGTGATGTTGCTTTTGAAGAGGACAGGGGTGACAGTCAGCGAAGGCTGGCAAGTGGTTGCTAAGAGGGACTGGGAGGATTCCTGCATTTGAGATAAGGTTGGGATGGGATGTTAAAATCCGGTCAATGATGGTGCCAGAGGCCCATCTTTGTTTGGCCCGGTATGAGAGATTATTAATTGGGTGAAGTTGAAGAGGTTGACTATGTGAGATGGGGCTTGAGAGTTTATAGTGGCCCAGTTAATGTTCATGTCACCTAGGATATAGGTTTCATTTTTTATGTTAGAGGAAAACCAGGAGAAGATATCTTCTAGTATTGGGATATTATTGCCTGGGGGTATATACATGGCAGCATGTGCATGTATCTATTAGCATATGAATCTACATGGAAGTTATGCTAAGAACTTCATTATGGAGACTCGGTGCTTGATATACAGCTTAGGTAGTTGCATACATGGTGATAGATGCCTGTGAGACATTAGAAAGATGGAACTAACAGCCTAGGTAAGTCCTAGTGATGTAGTGTAGCCTGAACATGTCGAAGATATGTAGCCTGAATATGTGGAAGACGTAGCTAGGTGAAGGATTGAAGAAGGGTGTTGGGTAGTTCGGTTAAAGTGTATGGAGGTGAAAATGTGTCAGTAATACAGTATTGGTAGAGAGGGGCTCAGAGTAACATAAGTTTGGTCTTGGAAGAAAAGGGTGAGTCAAATGTTCTTAGGAAGTTGAGTAAAGAATGAGATAACAAGGAACTGTAAGGAGAACAGAGAAGCAGAAGGGATAACTGTAGATAACACAAATCAAAGACGTAATGAAGGCTAGCAAATTTAAGAGAAGATTAGGCACATGTGTGGTGAAGTAATGCACTGATGCAAGTTAGATAAGACAAGGTTGCGAAAAAGGGCTAGGCCTTGTGTATATGTCAGGTAAAGGAGATGAGCTGTCAAAGTGGAATTAAGGAAGGTTGGAAGGGTGGTAAATAGGTACTAGGTTTCATGTTTAGGAGAATGTATATATATATATATATATATATATATATATATATATATATATATATATATATATATGAATCTACTTCACATAATGAAATTTTCATTTACCAAAAGGAAGAGATAACTTTGCCAAAAACTTCCTTTTACAAACACTTGGATCATTGCAATTTCATTGCATGAAAGGAACCACTTGGCTACCACCACAAAATAAACAAACCGAAACAAATCAAACCCACCAAAGTGGGGGGCTTCATTCGCCACACCCTGCCATGTGGGGGGGGGCTGCATCCCCCACACTCTCCCAACTAAATATACCAACTCCAAGATCCCACTGCAGTGGGGAAAATGGCAAAGTTCATCATGGTGGCCAAGTGTTTTCTTTACCGGAGTAAACTCCAAGTGATCTGACAGTTCGTGAAAGAAACTCATGTAAAGGTGATCCATATATATATATATATATATATATATATATATATATATATAGATATATATAGATATATATATATATATATATATATATATATATATATATATATATATATATATATATATATATATATATAAAATTTAGCATTTGTTTACCTGGAAAGTCCAACTTGGAACAAAGCTAATTTTCACTGGAGGCACAGGGAGAACAGGAAAATCTGACTTGGAACAATGCCAATTTTCAGTGGAGGCCCAGAGAGAAACACTCCAGACACATCTTTGTAATGTAGAAGGAAACCAGAACACCTGGAGAAAACCCACACAAATGTAGTGAGGACATGCAGACTCCACACAGAGGGCACCCCAGCCAAGAATCAAACCAGAGAACCTCTTGCTTTGACAACATAACCACTGCACACTGTACCATCTGGTATATGAATATATAAATACATATATATATATATATATATATATATATATATATATATATATATATATATATATATATATATATATATATATAAATATATACACACACACATACACATATAGGCTAGTCTGACCTGGCAACAGGGTCATGCTTATTGCTTCATTTTTTGTTACAAAAATGTTTACGTCTATAGAAAAATAGATGTTTTAATAAAGGCATTAAAAAGTGTAGGCAAGATAGGCAAACAGAAACATTGAGAAGACAGACAATTGTATTTTTCAGGTATTTTGGATCAGTATTCAAAAAATATATAGGGAGTCAGTGCAACTTGACTAGACAATTAATCTTTATGGAAGTTTGCTATAAATTTGCTCTATTAAGAAGAGTTTCTAAATCCAACAAGACTCAACTCTAAATTTTGAAACAACTGAGATTACAAGCATTTATACCACTAATATCTCTTTTTAACAAATTGTGGACTGAAAAAAGACAGACATGATTATATTTCACACAAGTGGAAGAAGGAGGCAAAAAAATACTGAGCAATCGGTTTATCTTAATTGCTAAATTATCGGTAGAGTGACTTAGAAAATTATTTTTCAGCAACAAGGCTATTTAAATGCACAGAACACTGGACAAATGCATTAGCTACCATGGGGCATAGGCTTAAATTAACACATTAGATTTTTTGTTGCTTTGCCTTAGTTCTGAACATTAGCATTAGTGAAGCACAACATCCATGGCAACGAATATTTAAAGTGGAAAGATGTCAGCCAATTCTAATAGATAATTTAATACACTGAGGACAACATATAGATGCAACTACCCTTCATTTCTTCCAAGACATTTGATACAGTGACACATACAAAAGATTTTAAAGGGCAAATTTGTCAGATTGAGTGGCTCATATAGTGATATCATCAGAGCTGGCATTCACCTGGTGCACTAGGTGAAAAGGCTCCATGGTACCCCCCTTCCCACTGCCCAGTCCATCCTGGTTGACTCACACTATCTGCATTATGTTTCCTCTTTTTCTCACAGTTTGCCTTCATTTTTATTCTTGTAGATACTCATTTATTCTGCAGTTCATTCATTAATTCAACATGTTCCATCTACACACTGTAGTCTGACAATTGTGGAGGAAACCATTGCATTAAGCTGGACATTTCAGGGCCACAAGACCCATAGAAAGATTTTTAGATGCCCTGGAATGCATTTTATTGTTTTATAGACAACATTTTCATCTAATGACTGTCTGAACAAAAACATGATTAAAGAAAGAAATGTAGTCTTTATCTGCATCCTTTTAGCACATCCTAACCAACCAAGACTACATTGTAATAACTAACTACAGTGGAAATAATAGCATTAAGCTGTGGGTCTGTAGGCCACTGCTAGGCTCCCAGAAGCCATGTTGTTTCTATATACTCGGAGATGCATTTTAGAGTTTTTAATCAACATTTTCATCCAATGCTTGTCTGAAAAAAACACAAAAAGAAAGAAGTTTAGTCTCACTCTTCAAGTTTGTTTTTTAAATGCATCCTTTCAGCATATCCAAACTAACCAAGACTGTACTGTAATAACTGCAGTGGGAATAGGACTGTTAAGCCATGGGGTTTCTAGATGCTCCAAGATACATGTTTGAGTTTCTTAAACAACCTTTTCATCCAACAATTGCCTGAACAAAAAACATCTTGCTCTTAAACTCTATTTTTTTTCCTGCACCTTTCAATGCATCCTAACTGACTAAGATTACCCTGTAATAATTAAATCAAGCTTGATTCTGCTATGTACCCAGAAGCTGTGAGGTTATAAATGCTTTGTGATGCATTTTAGAAGTTTTTTCCAGCCTTTTGATCCAGTGATGGCCTGAACAAAAATCATGTGCATGGAAAAGAAATTCAATCTTACTTTTTGTTTCAAGGAAAGAATCCATCATAGCCAACTTTTAATGCTCAGATCTAGCAAACATCACTTCACAATAAGCTTGGGAAAGCAAATGCTCAAGGATACATATATTTGGGAATAGTACCTGTCCCCCCCCCCACTCCCCCACACATACAAACACTCCTAAAAATAGGTAGTCACTTTCTGTCTATCCCCCTCTGGTGTTACATTGGGATTAAATTTAAGGCAGAAATGCCCACTGCCCAAAGCCATATTTAAGCTGCTGCTGTCATATTTATATACAGATCAAAAACTGCTCAAGGCTTGGAAAATATGAAACCACGGACTAGCGTAACTTCCACTTTATTCAACGCTTTCGTAAAAAACTTCTTCAGAACCAAAAGGAATGTTACATCAAGCATTCATTTAAATACTGCACACAATTAAAATCAGTTAATCAATTACATAGTGTAAAAACATAATTAAAGAGCCCTTTACAAAAAGCAAACTTTTCATTCATCATTATGCACTATAGAATAGGCATAATTGAGTACATTACAATAACAAACATTATAAAACATATGCTTCACGATCTTTTAAGAAACATTTAATATTGATGGCTTCATTTAACCCAGGAAAATGATCCGCCTGTAGTTTGTTTTGCCATCTAGCCTCTCTTTGAGCCAAAATATTCCTGTAATCACCCCCCACCGCAATCAGGTTCACAGTGTTCCAGGACAGAAAACAAAAAATTTTTTAAAACCAATACATTTCAACACTATGTTTATAAAATATTTGGTTTTTGTCCTTTTATATTATACATATGCTCCTTCATTCCAACATTTAATTTTCTAGTAGTCATACCAATATAAAATGATGAGCATTTGTCACACACGGCAATATAAACAACTCCTTTTGTTTTGCAACAAAAACTACCAGGGACCCCTATGGTATAAATTATGTGAGGAAGCTGAATGTAGGGACCTTCTAAAATAAACCTACAGACGGAACAGTCATGACACTTGTGCATACCCCTGTTGATATGCCCCTTCTTAATGCTACATGTGCTTCTATCTCTCCCCTTTTCAAATGCTCCTTTCAGACTATGTTCATTCCTATAAACGAACTTCGGTTTCCCCTTAATGGCTGCCATTAAATCAGCATTTCCTTCGAGGATCTTCCAATTATTGTTTATAATATTACGTATACCTATATTGTCAACACTCATATTCATACTGAAACATAAAATTTCAGTATACTTCCCAGTTTCCTTAACTTGGAGTGTTGGCCTATTTTTCAAAATGGGTGGATACAAGGTTGCACGTTGCTTAGAGAGGTCATCAGCTGTTTCCCTTAACAAACTCTCACTGTACCCCCTCTCCAAAAACAATTGTATGATGAATTCAAGCTCATTAATAAATGTCTCATCAACACTCGTAATCCTGCTAGCTCGTATGAATTGGCTTTTAAGTATATTATTCAGCATGAATTTCGGATGTTGACTAGTTGCATATAAATAATTATTCTTGAAAGTTTCTTTACGAAAAATACTGCTAGTAAAGTTTTCTCCCAATGCATTCCATGTCAAAGTTACATCCAAAAAGTTAATGGAATTTCCATAACATCCCACAACAAACTTCAAGAAGTCAGAAACTTAATTCAACTTATTACAAAATAATTGCTTTTCTCGAACCCCTCCATATAAAATAAAAATTAAATCATCTATAAATCTTTTGTAATAAATGACCTTGAATTCAGTTTTCAAGGAGTCCAAGATGGTGTGTTCCCACAACCCCATAACTAAGTTGGCAAAAACTGGGGCTGCTGGGGACCCCATCGTAACTCCTTGAACTTGCTTGTAAAATCTATGATTAAAAATAAAAAAAATATTTTCTAAAATAACTTCCATAGAATCACAATAAAAACTGACTTCTCCATTAGATAAATTACTACATTGCTGTAAAAATGTTCTCATTGCTTCTATCCCCTTGTTGTGGGGTATGGACGTGTACAAAGACACTACATCTAGAGTAAACATAGTGTGCTGTGTTGGACTGAATAAATGAGCTTCATTCACAAAACGAATACTATCTAAAAAATCCCAAGAGTCCCTCAAATATGACTTCATTTTACAAACAATAGGACTAAGCATTGCATCAATCATTTTTGACATACCCACTGTGACATAATTCGGGGCAGAAATAATAGGTCTGAAGGGAGGGTTCGTTAGGCTTTTGTGACTCTTAGGAATGCCAAACATCACTCCTATTCTAGGATGTTCTACTTCACAAAAATTGTACATTGCAGAATCCATATTACTGCACATCAAATTTTCATACAAAAAGCTGTTAACATATCTGAAACTTTTCTCTATGTCCTTTGTCGAAACAATATTATATTCATTCACATTACTGAGCATAGATTCCATTTTATTAATATAATCCTTTTGATTCATCAAGATAGTGAGCCCTTCCTTATCACTTTTCATTATTCTGATGTCTCTAGAAGTCATTAACTCTTTCATAGCTTTTCTCATGTTGACATTCAAGTTATTAAAATAATATTGACTCTTGTTATTGAGAAAAGCTCTAATCTCATTCTCACATGTTGTGTCAAACACCTGAATAGTATGAATTAAAGCTGGATTAAAGTTAGAAAGTTTAAAAAACATGCTGTTGTTTTTTATCACATCTTTCAAAATATATCTTAAATTTAACTTCCTAGTAAATTTCTTTAAATCAATGATGGTTTCAACTACATCAGTTCGCCTAGTGGGAATGAAATTTAAACTTAACTTAAAATACAGTCAGATAAATTTAAAATATCCTTTTCAAACTTACCCTCACCTACTCGTTGTCTGTGGATGACTCGGACATTAAACATGCCTTCTTTCTGGTCATCTTCTGCTGCTTGCAAGTTCTTTGCTCTTTCTCTGAACTTAAAAAAACACCCTGTTTGATAGCAGTGTCACTGTTTTCTTTATCAAAAGTTTTAGGTATAGATGCAACAGCCGTTTCTTCAACATTAAGTATAGAATCTTCAGTTTCTGAGACACTGATGAATCCACAAACATTGTCAAAATTATCCATATGCCCCGCTTGCTTAAATAAAGTTCCTTGTGCATTGGATTTAAGGTGGACCACTTGTTGTTAGGTCTGCCAAACAGTTGTTTTCTTTCAGTTTTAAGAAAAATGGAAAAAGCAGTGCCAGTACTATATGCATTCATGTCACGCTCCAGTTTTTTGTTCTTTCTCTCAATCAACAACCTTTCATGCTCTTCTATCTCTTTTAAAAGTGTAACATGTTCATTTCTTTCGTTGAACTTAATATGGAGCTTTAATACAAAACTGTCTTCAAAAGGATTATATTAATAAAATGGAATCTATGCTCAGTAATGTGAATGAATATAATATTGTTTTGACAAAGGACATAGAGAAAAGTTTCAGATATTTTAACAGCTTTTTGTATGAAAATTTGATGTGCAGTAATATGGATTCTGCAATGTACAATTTTTGTGAAGTAGAACATCCTAGAATAGGAGTGATGTTTGGCATTCCTAAGAGTCACAAAAGCCTAACGGATGTGGTGTCTTTGTACACATCCATACCCCACGACAAAGGGATAGAAGCAATGAGAGCATTTTTACAGCAATGTAGTAATATATCTAATGGAGAAGTCAGTTTTTATTGTGATTCTATGGAAGTTATTTTAGAAAATAATTTTTTTATTTTTAATCATAGATTTTACAAGCAAGTTCAAGGAGTTACGATGGGGTCCCCAGCAGCCCCAGTTTTTGCCAACTTAGTTATGGGGTGGTGGGAACACACCATCTTGGACTCCTTGAAAACTGAATTCAAGGTAATTTATTACAAAAGATTTATAGATGATTTAATTTTTATTTTATATGGAGGGGTTCGAGAAATGCAGTTATTTTGTAATAAGTTGAATTAAGTTTCTGACTTCTTGAAGTTTGTTGTGGGATGTTATGGAAATTCCATTAACTTTTTGGATGTAACTTTGACATGGAATGCATTGGGGGAAAACTTTACTAGCAGTATTTTTTGTAAAGAAACTTTCAAGAATAATTATTTACATACAACTAGTCAACATCCGAAATTCATGCTGAATAATATACCTAAAAGCCAATTCATACGAGCTAGCAGGATGACGAGTGTTGATGAGACATTTATTAATGAGCTTGAATTCATCATACAATTGTTTTTGGAGAGGGGGTACAGTGAGAGTTTGTTAAGGGAAACAGCTGATGACATCTCTAAGCAACGTGCAACCTTGCATCCACCCATTTTGAAAAATAGGCCAACACTCCAAGTTAAGGAAACTGGAAAGTATACTGAAATGTTATGTTTCAGTATGGATATGAGTGTTGACAATATAGGTATACGTAATATTATAAACAATAATTGGAAGATCCTCGAAGGAAATGCTGATTTAATGACAGCCATTAAGGGGAAACCGAAGTTTGTTTATAGGAATGAACATAGTCTGAAAGGAGCATTTGAAAAGGGGAGAGATAGAAGCACATGTAGCATTAAGAAGGGGCATATCAACAGGGGTATGCACAAGTGTCATGACTGTTCCGTCTGTAGGTTTATTTTAGAAGGTCCCTACATTCAGCTTCCTCACATACTTTATACCATAGGGGTCCCTGGTAGTTTTTGTTGCAAAACAAAAGGAGTTGTTTATATTACAGTGTGTGACAAATGCTTATCATTTTATATTGGTATGACTACTAGAAAATTAAATGTTAGAATGAAGGAGCATATGTATAATATTAGAAAAAAGGACAAAAAACAAATATTTTATAAACATAGTGTTGAATGTATTGGTTTAAAAAAAAATTTGTTTTCTATCCTGGAACACTGTGAACCTGACATCGGGGGGGGGTGATTACAGGAATTTTTTGGCTCAAAGAGAAGCTAGATGGCAAATTAAACTACAGGCGGATCATTTTCCTGGGTTAAATGAAGCCATCAATATTAAATGTTTTTTAAAAGATCATGAAGCATATGTTTTATAATGTTTGTTATTGTAATGTACTCAATTATGCCTATTCTATAGTGCATAATGATGAATGAAGAGTTTGCTTTTTGTAAAGGGCTCTTTAATTATATTTTTACACTATGTAATTGATTAATTGATTTTAATTGTGTGCAGTATATAAATGAATGATTGATGTAACATTCCTTTTGGTTCTGAAGAAGTTTTTTACGAAAGCGTTGAATAAAGTGGAAGTTACGCTAGTCCGTGGTTTCGTATTTTCCAAGCCTTGAGCAGTTTTTTTGATCTATTGTTTTGTTCAGCTGCTTTGTCAACTTTTTGATTTTTATATTTATATACAGCATGATGTCTCATCCATGTCCCCAAATGTCAGCCACCTTCTGTGTAACCTTCTGAGGTCAGACTGGGACAAAACTGAAAAGACAAACAGAACAGAACATATTTGCTGTTAGACATGCTTATTCACTCATCTCCAAAAGATAGCCACCAATATATGCATCAGATATTTAATTGTGATGAAAATGAAATAACAAAAATAATTACAGTACCGTTTACGTCTTGTTAGTGCTAGAGACAGTACAGTGCTCATTTGTACCTATCTGCAGTTTTTGAGGTTAGTTAAAGAAATAACGACCACACTGCCCACAGCCCAACACCAATACAATGACCTCTAAGGTTTGGGAGAAACATTAAACAAATGACATCATCCCTAGCCACCACACAAGTAGATAGACCTTCTGAGTGCACCGGGGCTGGTTTTAGACTAGGTGAGGTTCATGGAAAAGGAAATTACTACACCCATGTCAAAAACCACTTAGACTTCAGCATTCTGGGATGCATTTATCCCTTATGTTTTGAGTGATGAGTGTTGAACTGAGGAAGTGATAACAGGGAAACTTTCATACAGACAACCCCCACTAAACAGTTATAGCCACTTCTATGTACAATTCAGGCATTCAATCATGATAAAAAAGGATAACCATGTATCTCACCTTTGATCCAAGCAGTTGCCACACATTAAAATATTGCATGTTGCTTCACATAATCACGTTAGTCCAGCAGATCCAAAATAATAAGCAAGCAGCAGCAGACAGCTAGCTATTTTCCTCTAGAGAAAGCAACGATGGCAATTATACCTTGTCTGTCTGTGCATATCAGGTGTCCATTTAGGTAGCTCATCTTACTTCTCACAAGTGCAGACTAGTTCTGGTAATCCAAAAAGTGACTGTTTAAACTGAGCAAATGACAAAAAGGTCAGATAATTTCATTCAGCCAATGTCCAGCCCCCATCCAGCAGTTATAGCCATGACGCCTGATGTATACCTCTCAACTATCCCTGATTTTGACTCAAATTTTAGATCTTTCCCTATTAATCCCTCCTAAGAGAACAGGTGGTGAATAACACTTAAATAATGACAATAACTAAAGTCAAGAACTTGTTTTGCTGGTTCCTAGGTGCTTTACTTTAGATGTTTAAAGTCAAGAACTTTAGTTACGTCAAAATATGTATAAGAATTAACATTTTCTTATTTTGTCAATGTCTTAAGTTAATAGTACTAATATTTTAAAAGTGTCCCTGACTGTACCAGAGTATTTCTGAATTTGTCCCGGATTCTGTTGAGATTTGTCCCTGATTCGTTGAGAGTTATGTCTGGTGGCTATGTAATATTTCACCTCCACAGTCCAAACAAACACATTAGCGCACATTAAATTATGTCAGTCGAAGCTGCTCTACAGAAATCACAAAGCCAGAAAAATATTAGCCAAAATATATGATTGCTCACTGCCAGCATAACTGTATTTTAACACCTATCTCTCCTTCAACTGCCCACACAAATAACAAAGCCAGAAATATTACCAAAAATGTCTGATTGCTCACTGCCAGCAATATCATAAAAATACTTTCTCACCACCAGCCCACTCCTCTCATTTCAACTGTTCACACACAAAAGCCAAAACTATTATTCAAAAGTATATGGCTGAACACTGCTGACCTTATTTTAACTGTGACATTTCTCGAAACATGTCCATAATTCTGTAGAATATCCCCGGTTTTATTTCAAGTATATATTGTATGTATGTATATATATATATTTATATCTTCTTCTTTCGGCTTTTCCCAGTTAGGGGTCGCAACAGCAGAACTCCAGTCTGCTAATGAATGGCAGTAGATTTTTACAGTGCCACGGTGCCAGTGTGACGCCCAACATTCAACGAAGGCAAGCCCATTCTACGCATGTCTTTCGAACGCCACTCAACTGTGGGGAGGACATGCAGACTCCACACAGAAGGTGTTCCAGCCGAGAATTGAATGGAAGAACCTCTTGCAGTGAGGCAACAACGCTACTGCTGCACCACCGCGGCTTTTATATATATATGTATATATATATATATATATATATATATATATATATATATATATATATATATTTAAAGCTTCCTTCAGGTGTGCCTTTGCACTTACATTTGAATACTCCTGTGACCTTCCAATGATTAAAAATGTGATTAACAAAGCAGAGCTGAACGCTGCCTCTAAATCGTCTAATGTTCCCAGGAACATTTTCTCCTCCTCCTTCTTCTTCTTCTTCTCTTTCTTTTGAGATGCATTATTTATTTATTTATTTACTTACTTACTTACTTATTTATTTGAGTAAAGAAATGTTGTTCTAAAAAACAAATAAATAAGGAAAGAGCCTTATTTATAACCTATGCGTAAGGCTGCTCTTGAATATATTGATTTAAAACTGGTTGGAAAACTGAACACAGACAGTAAAAGCAAATTAATCCTCTATGAAAATATATGAATTGCAAGCATTTTCAGTAAGTTTTATTATAGGATTAGACATCTTTAAACTCTGTATTAATGGCATCGCAGAGTGGTATGAGAGAAAAGGTAACAGCTTTGCAGATGATATAGTGCTTAAGAATAGGTTCAGTACAGAAGGTGAGGTGGAAGAGTTAAAAAAAGAGTTTCAAATGTTAAATGAAAGGTCAGCTGGCAGACAGTTTGCATTAAATACACATAATATAATTCACTTAGAAAACAGCCAAATAGAAGTGTGCCCAATACATGTTGTGAGGTAGGAAATTATATCAATGAAAGGTGAAAGCAGACCTACTTGTAATTAGATTAGATTATCTAAAAATAACCAGTAGGTATGAAACGGCTGTGTATAAAGATGGTGAGGCATTACAAGTAACAATGAGAAACAGCCTTCTTTCTGTGGCAATGAGGGAACTGCCAACTGGTGTACAGTGCATAGCTCTAGTGACAGCATTTCTGTATGGATTTTGACATGATGGATGCTGTACAGAAAGGAATGACACTCCTGATGCAGAGTGTGGAAAAGTATTTACATGAAGTGAGACTGAAGGTACTTAATTTCTACTGCTTAAAACTAAAGGAAGAAAACACAAGGCATGGCAGATGCATCTTGGTACCTGAAAAGAATTTCTGTAGACAAGACAATACTTTTCAGAGGATGAGATAATAAATAATGAAAGACCTAAACTGGACAAATTCTCAGAAATAGTATTAGTATTTTTCACTGAGGGGTTGTATGCATTGAATGGCTATCTTAAGGTGGTTGATGAATCAGAAACAGTTGTTGAATTCAGGACTTTGCTAGACACACAAAAACATTCTTGTGGTACACAAGGAGGTAAGATGTTGATTAACAAGGATTAGTAAATTATCATTAGGCAGAAAATGATTAGACGTAGTTCTCTGCCATCAAGTTTTTTGCTTTGATGTCTTTATAAAGCATTCCTTTTTTTTAAGAAAGAGACTGTTTTCTGAAGCTCAAATGCTTTTGTTTCATATGCTGCTTCATTCATCTTCTGACTTTGCTTCAACTAGCCCATGATTGTTTCTCATCTTACAAAAATGAAAAATGGTTTATGTATCTTACAGGCTGAACAACTATAATAAATACAGTGACATTTGTAATAATCTTTCTCATCCACAGTAAAGAAAATTTTATCCAGAAACATTTTAGAAAGACAGGTAATGGTTTGCTGGCTTTTTGAAGATATATGCATTTTTTTAACTTTATAGGTGTGTTAGCCACTGAAGCTGAAAGGCCAAGTCACCAAAATGGCTTCTCATCAAAAGTGTGTAAACAGAAGATAACAAAAGAATAGATACAGTTACACTCCTGGAATCAATGATTTTTTCTTATTTTTATAAGGGCAATGATCTTAACTTTGTCACATGAAGCCTTATAAAACCTTATAGGTAAAGCAACTGATGAATATTAGTGTCTCAGGTAAGATGGATCATATAAACTAGTTAAGCTCCTGTGGGGAAAAGAAATGTTAGTGATGACAAAAACACAAGACAATATACAGCACATCACTGTAGTATCCTGAATGTATATAATATTGCTTGCCATTTTTTTAGGCTTTAAAGGTTTCTTCCATATTGTATGTAGCATTCTGCTTTTGTGGAAGGTCCCATGGGTATCACATTGTAAAATATTTGTTTTATGCCAGACAATGGTTGTAACTGTGCAGTAAACATTTCTACTTTTGGGAACAACACTATGAAATGCAATTCTAAAGGATACGAAAAAACATTGGCTGATTTATAGCACGCTATTTAAAAAAGTGGCTTATGTATAATCATAATGGATTTACTCATTTTATGCATGAATAATATTAATAGCAAAGCAGAAGCCTGTGCTAAATATATGTCTGTATGGGTCAAACACAAAAAAGAGTAGTGCTACAACAGTTTAGCATTTTATATATACACATATGTTTTGTGTGAAATATTCAAAATAGTCTGTGCAAGGACCAAGGCATGCTACATACTAAAGGGGGTATGCTTGATTATAAAAGTATTTAGAAATAGATAAATAGTTGGTGAATAACTCCTTGGATATTCTCTTAGACTAGTTTTCATTAAGCATTCCAAACAACAAGTGTACTATAAAGTTCAAATAATTCTTATTTAATGAAAGGGTTCCCAATAAATGAGGTTTGGTAACAAACCAATTTGTCCAGGGACATCTTCAGATGGAGGGCTAAGTAGAAGTAGTAAGGGGAATTAAGAGGGCAGGGGAAGGATGCTAGCTGAGGTGGGAGGAAATGAGCTAAGCATAGGGAGGGGCTTAAGCGGTTTTATGAGTCTGTAACTGGGTAACTTAAGGAATCACATTTTGGTGTGAACTTGCTACTGCAAGTGTTACGTCCATGATGACCTGTAGGTGCTGGAAGCAGGTAAGCCTTGGACTACATTTAGTCAGGAATTGGTCGAGTTTTTTTTTTTCTTTTGCTAGAAAAGTCCAACTGGCTCTTAAGATAGATTCATTATTTGTTTTCAGTAATGTGTAACCTTGTTTACATAAATACTGTGTAATCAAGGGTCACTTTGATAGCTGAGTTTTTATTGTTATGTAATCTTTATAAAAATTCAAGTGCCATCTGAAGATGGGGCCATGTGTACAGAGTAAACCGTCATTGGTAATGTAGTAGTATACAGTAGTTCCCAAATGAAGTAGAGTGTGAGATGGGGGGTTATTAGTGATTTTGTGAAAAAACGCGAACTATTAACTTTTGCACAATTTGTATCTGAGTTGGTAGTTTAAGAGAGAATTCAGATAGTATGGTTTTGCAGGCTTTTCTAAAGTCTCTGGCATGGTTTTCTTGGGGTAACAATGAAGAACGCATAGCAGTTCTCATCCACACTGTAGTCGTAGAAGTGTTTTGGCGGGTGAGTTTGGGATGGGTAGCTGAGGTGTTTTATAGACTTGCATATGTTCATTGGTGGTAGTGGTTAGGTTCAGTGCTTTGGATTTCTTCAGGTTGGGAGAACTGTTTCCACTTCCTTAACCGTTAAGGCTGCGAGGCAGAAGCATGCCTCTCAGCTGTACAGATTATCACAGAATGTCCAGACTGTCGCATCATTTTTCTGAGGGGTCCCTCATAAAAATATCTGTTAAGGCAAATCACTAGGATAGTCCAAGGATAGAAATTGCTGAATGTTTTGCAGTTGGGTTTCAGACTTCAGCAGCTTCCTGGGTTGTATGAGAAATAGTGTTTCAGACTTCATATCATTTGGAGAAATACGTGCTAAGACAAGTCATGTTAGGACAGCAGCTTTCTGGGTTGTACGAACAATAGTGGAAATTGGTCCCTATTTTGGGCCATTGTTCCCTTTCATTCGGTCGGGCTTTGCACAGATTTTTTTTTTTTTGGTCAGTTATTGAGGTATGTACTGTAACCATGTGGGGGGTTGGAAGTCTTTCTTACCTCAACTGTACAGATTTTGCTTAGCTTTTGGAATGATGGAAGGTAACTGGTTGGCTTGCCTTTGATGCAGCAATTGGAGGACAGCTTGGGGGAGGGTGATGTTGCTTTGCAGATAACTGCAATCGGTTAAAAAAAAAAGTGTTGCTGACATGGGTTCATGCTCAGAGTTGGGTTTGGGGAGATTTGGTATCCTGCTACTTAGCAGGCATTCCTGGAGTCTCTGGCAGGGGGCATCAAAATCTACATCTTACACATGTTTCAGTTAGACATTAATGGCTGTGGGGGGTTGGCATGCTTTTCGGATTACATGCATAAGGGCACCATTCCCCTTTCACTTGGGTCTATATTATATATTCGAAGTTTCAAAACTTCGAAACTCATATGTTCGACAACATATGAGCGAAGTTTGAAACTTCGAAAACGTAATAAAAAAAAAACTTATCTGAACACTCTGAGCGGGGGGGGCAAGCCTCCCTGCACCCACTACACCCCCCCCCCACTTAAATATACCAGTTTCGAGATTGCACTTTAGTGCAGAAAAGGGAAATTTTCCCTTTCTGCACCATATGGAGCCATTACTTTTAACCATCAAACTTTTCAAAGTTCAATCATATAGTGTCGACCGTATGAGATTCATACTTTGAAAAGTTCATATAATTAATAGGGACCCTTTCACTTCATGGATGCAAGATGGGAAGGGTAGGAAAGAAAGAGGAAAAACAAAAGTCGATATTTATAACAGGTGCTGGATATTAATTTAAGCCTAGCAATGAATCTATGTATGAAGGATTGAGTCAGGAAGACAGTGACTGTTTTTTTGAGTTTCTGACTTATTTCTCTTCACAGGTGTGGTTATGTTAGCAACTCTATGAGTTTGTAAGAGCGGTATTTAAGGGTTGTTCTATGTTGGACCTTTGTCCTCAGTTGTTTATGGTCTGTCTAGAATTTTGGACTCGAAGAGGTTGAGACATATGGCTCTACTGTACAGATTTTTGCAGAATGTCCAGATTTTGAGCTGATGTGTTGGTCTGTTTCTCACAAAATTGTGGTTGTCTGGCAAATCATTGTCAAATCGTTGTGGGTTGAAGGCAGAAAATAATAACAGACATTTGAGTTTCCGGCTTTATACCCTTCAAAAAATTAATGGTAATGCAAAACCTGTTATTCTGTCAACTTTCTAAGTTTATAAGAGCAACATTTAAAAGGTGTCCCTAGTTTTAGGCCACTGTTCTCCCATTATTTATGGCTTTGTCCAGATTTCTTGTTCTAAGACGTTGTGAGGTATGAGTTAAGAGCATCTGCATTGAGGGTTGGTGGGTGGTGGGTGGAGTGTGCTAGCACCACATCATTGCTAAGCAGACCTTTTCCACTAGCATAATACCTCTCAGGTAGAGATTTTCACAGGAAGGAGAGGTAAGCACAGAATGTTCAGGTCTTTTTCTCATAGTTTGGTTTGCTTTTCATAAATGGTAGTTATTTGGCAAATTACTGGCAAGTCATTAAAGCTTGCAGTTAGAAATGAGAACAGACAGTTGAGTTCAAAATTCCTACCTTTCAGGAAATTCATTCTAGTGCAACACCGGACCAGTCATATATGCTTGTAAGACCAGTGTAAATTTGTAAGAGCAATATTTAATTAAAATAAAAAAAAAATATCCCTAGTTTTGGACCTTTGCCCACTTTTATTTACAGCTTTGCCCAGATGTTTTGCTCTAAGAGGTTGAGAGGTGCAGCTCGCATGCACTTTTACTGCTGCCTGCAGTAACTGGAGTTTACTACAGAGTCCCCAGACCAGACACCTAGCTTAATGCAGGTGACAAAGGATGGGCATAGTGATATTGTGTTTCTCACATAGATGCAGGGTAAAGGGGTTGATTCCCATCTTTAATTTGGGGTGGTGACAGAACTCTTGTGGCTGAAGGGGACTGAATTGATGATCTATGAAAGGGATGGAGCATTTCATTTTTCCATCACTTTCTCTAAGCACCCTATTTTAATATTGTCCCTGCAAGGTAGTTAACCTAAATGGGTCTCCATCACTTTCTTGGAGAGGTTAAGGGGAAGGCAAGTGTTAGCATGAGAGCTCAAATAAGGTCTCGCTATTTACATTGTGCTTAAAGATGGTGGACTGCTTGTACAAAACGGTGTGGGGGCAGGCAGTTTCTTGGAGGTGGGGGGGATTGGAGTTGTAGTGTATGTCTTTTGTTGAATTTGTTAGCGTCCTTGGATTCGTTCACCCACATGGTTATAATCGAGGTTCTTGGTGCCAACTTGCATTAATTTGTTTCCCAAAGTTTGCACCCATAGTGTGTTTTAGGCACATAAGGCTAAGTATTCCATTTTCCAGCGAGTGGAATTGGTAAGTAAATGGATGCAGTAAAAGGGGAGTCTACTTGTGTTTGTCTCTGGTAAGAATGAATGGATGGTGAGGATGGTGGCAGTTTGGTTCCTCTGCTTATCTGACACCTGTTGAAAGTTTGGCAAGGTTATGGGGATTAATGTTAGGAAACCCTCGCCCTTTTAACACGGATGCTGTTGCAGGCTCTGTAATCGCATGTATCAACAGAAGTATGGAATGTTTAAAATTTTCTTTACCCTGATTGTTTCTCCTTTCATTTTGAAGATGAGGAATGCTGCTACCTATAACGTAGAGCAAAATGGTAGAAGATGGTGCACTTACTAATGGCTTAAAAAATGTAACTAAGAAGCACATAGGATGGTTAAAGGTAATAATATGATTTATAGACTAGGCTTTTTAATAGAATAATATGATTCAATTATATTTACCACTGATATAAATTAAATTCTTGACACAGAATCTATGACATACTTTTCAATATGGAATGTCAAGGAACATGAACTTTTATGGCCCCAAATGAGGACTTTTCCTCAATGTGAGGAACACTTGAGAGGTAGGCATAGGTTATCAAGGTATTTTAAGCATCTTAATTTCATTGCTAGGCACATATTGCTGTTAGAGTTGCTTGTAGAGTAAAGCAGCACATGAGAGAAGCTGTGAAGGTTACACTTGGCAGCACCTAATCTCATTAAGAAGATTTGGTTTGTGCGTGCACAGGACTTACAGTTGTCTTTTCTTTTTGCAGATGGGGACATGCAGAGGGAGCATCAGTTGGTAGCTTGAAGGAAGTGAACTTGAAAGGTGATGGATGTTACTGCGGTGGATGTTTCATTCCCTGGAGTGGTGCATAACGAGGTTGCAGGTATCCTACTTTAGTAAGCACTCATTTAGGCATGTCAGAATGGATGCATTTTGGGAGTAGTGTGGGGACAGGTGAGGAAGAGTTAAGTCACAGCAGGGTGAAGGCAGGTTTTGAGTTTTATTTAGGGGGTTGTCCATAGGGGGTGGAATCACAGCAGCATGAGTTTGGGGCGAGGTTTGAGGACATGGTAGTGAGGTTTAAGTTACTTGGATAAGGCTGTGCCAATGGGTTGCTCTGTGGTCTGTGCTATGCTGACAGTTAGCATTGCTGGTGACAGCCAGGGACAAGGATGGATTAATAAATGTTTTGTAGTTCTTTAGGCTCCGGAATTTTGCATATCAGGCAGTTCAACTGGGTTGCTTTGTGCGTTCATGGCCTCCCTTTCTTAGTTGATCATCACTGGGTAAGGGTTAATAGGTTGGTGCATGCTGAGTTGGCATTGTGGTTGATATGTGTTTAGTAGTTAATAGTAGGACATTTGGGCATGCAGATGAGGTTGTTTAGGAGGATTTGCAGACATGCGTCTGAAGCATTTCTCCCCGGGCCTCTGCTGAAAATTGGCTCGTTCCAAGTCGAACTTTCCCGGTAAACAAATGTTAAATAAATAAATAAAACGATTACAGAGGTGACAGCAAATTTGGGGATGGGGTATATTTTTGGGGGAATGGTTTTAGCTTGCAGGGTGCAGGAGGAAAGGAAGCTTGAAGGAGGAATGTTAATTGCTTAGAGTTTCAGTTTGGTTGGCATTGATGGCTAGCAGGAGAAGCTGCGAAGAAAAGGATTAATTATTATGCAGAAGGGTTCCTGGATGACAATACTACCTTTGGAGTTTAGCACTGGTAACCACTGGATTTGGGAGCAGTGGGCGGGATTGTAGGACTAGATTAAGGGTTTGACAGAACATTGCAAGGTAGGGGGAGGGGTGTGTGAAGAGCAGGTTTCCACTGTTTAAGCAGAAGTCTGAAGGTCCAAGCAAGTTATGGTTTTGGGGGTTGCTAGTGGATGCAGGCTATGGTTTAAGTTTAAAAATTTAAGGGGTGAAATTTCAGGACAAGGGCAGATTAGGATGTCATAGAGTCCTTTGGACTCCTGAAATTTGCAAATTTTGGGGGGAATGATTTTAGCTTGTCGGTGGCAGGATGTAAAGACATTTGGAGGAGAGATGTATGGGATGGAAGGATGTTTTGGGGAGGGATGTTACTGTTTCAAGTTGCTTTCAGTTGTCTGGGATGAAGGTTAGTAGGAGAAGTTGTTGGGGAAACAGTTCATTTTTATTTGGATAATAGGGCAGTGGTATGAGCCTTGTCAGGGGAGGTGCATTAGGTTGGCTTGGAATGATTAGTTGTGGCATAGGATCCAGCTTTTGATGGAAAGGTAAAGGTATATGGTAGGGTATTGCAAAATTTTGTTAAATTCTGTCTAGATATGGGAACAAGGTTAGGCTGGTCAGTTGTTCAAGGTGGATTTAGCTCCTATTAGATAGTTGCATAGGTGTTTTGAGGTATATTTGGTAGGTAATGACCTTGGAATAATTGAAAGCTATTGTTGGTATTTAGGATAAATGAGGCTGTGTTTGGTTTACATAGGTTTTACAAGGTATGAGTATTACTTTGGCGCTGGACAGGGACCATTGGTTTAATTTCAGCTGCTTATGCAACTGGTTGCTTTGGGTATTTATATGATGATTTCTGCGATATTGATGACAGGGATCCAGTTTTGGTTCAGAGAGGATGGAGTACACCCAATGATGTTTTGCATAAACCTTTTTAATGTACAGTTAGGTTTGTTTTGGAAGGTTTTGTTGGAAGTTTTGGTATGAAGGAGGGGGAACAGCCTGGTCATGCTGGTGGGTAGAGAAGAGAGGCAGGCTTGTCCCTCTTCTGTTCCCTCACTGGTGCTGGATGTTCATTTCAATGAGATGGGAAATGCAAGTCAGCAGTTGGATGCTGCTTGGTAAGTAAAAGCAAGAGAGTGGAGGTAAGTCCACTGCTCATTCGGTTGGATGGTTGATTCAATAAATGGAAAATGAAAGTGAGTGGTGGGATGCTGCTTATTTGGTCAGGGTGAGTGCAGTCACACTGTCCTGGTTAATGCTTATATGGATGTTCATGTGGCAAATAATAACTGAAATATTAGTGGTCGATGAAGTTCTGTTTATGGAATTTTAATAAAGATTGTCAAATGTCATTTGGTGTGATGTGTGTTTATTGAAGGGGACCTGGACAATTTATAGCAAAGAAAAATTATTAAACAAATCATAGCCTCCTCAGGTAGAAAAGAGGAAGAAAGGTTATGGTGTACATTCTCATATTGCAGGGAAAATCAATTATAATCTTTTGACATGAGTATTTAAGATATAAAAAGGATAACATGCAAGTCACTATGGATGCATATTACCTCCACTTTTTGGTTGTTACTTATGCTTATGTTTACATACCAGAAGGCCCTTGACAAGGGTAATCACCCTTTCAGAATCTAGCAGTGCTTGAGTTTCACTAAAAACACAGTACACTTTACAAGCTTATATATAACGCAATGACATAATGCTGACTCGATTATTTTAGCTGTGATCTTGTCATGCTCAATAGGGACAACTTCATTTGTAGCATGGATCTCAGTTTTGACATTTCTACCACTAGCATTCTCATCAGTATTAGTATCACAGAACTTACTAATATGACCCCTACCCACTCATAAGAAGCACATTAACTCATTATTTGATATTTTGGTTTCACAGAAGACAACATTCTTCTTATTGTAGTTTTAGTCTTAGAAGCAGGCAATTCAGTTTTAAGCTTTGTCTCATTAACTAATAAGCATTCTAGTAAAATGATTAGTTTATCAGATTTCTTTGTATCAAAGTACAGTCCTCACTCTCTTATATTATGAGGCAAACCTCTTTTAAATCCTTCGATGGCTAAAATCTGTAACAGTTTCAATTTACTGTTGGGACTTCTGAGATATGGCACAGCAGGTTAAGGCTATGACCTGTGTTCCATGTGGTACAGGGTTTGATTCTCTCAGCCCTCAATTGCCTACTGTGTGATAATGGGTAAGCCACTTAACCAAACAATAATCCTGATAAAGGACTATGCATCCAGTGTTCCTAACAGGTTAATACTTTGGTGTTTTTTATTATTATCAGCCTGAAGCCATTGTTTTAAACTATATTTTATATCACATACATATGCTGTTATTAGTTTGTTAACATTAAATATTAGTTATAACATTTCTGACTTATACATCAGCGGTTTTCCCAGCACTTGCCGGTACTTTTTTGTGCTTATCATAGTCTGTGTAATCCATCTCTTCTATTCCATATGCAGTTTTGAAGCCCCTACTGTCAGCTGGAATGACAGTTTTCACACCATCAGCTTGAGCACAGTTCTTTATGGTGGCATAATGCTCAAAAGTAATGAAGTATGAATCCAGGTCATTGTCCATACTAATGTTTTTTTTCATGGCAGGCACATTTTTGTTATTTGCAGCCACACTTTCCCATGCAAAAATTGTTGCTGTAATTACACTAGCTTCTGGTCAATCTATTTTACATTTCACAAGCTTTTTTTAGCAAGTTCTCCATGGCTTGGGAATATCAAGTAACATACCAAGAAAAAAACAACAACTTCACCTCAAGAAATCAATGGTAACAGCTTCATGGAGAGTAGTAACCCAAATATGTTCTCTGTTTGGCAGTAAGGTATTGTGAGGAATGGTATTTGGCAAGTCCATAGCCAACTGCCCATATTCATGCCACCAATATAAGTTCAAGGAAGTACTGCAGGCAGCATTTAGAAAAAAATGCATGTTTTTCTTGAACACCCACAAGTGAAACAAAAAAAACACCAGTTAATTTAACTTTTTAAAGCAACAAACAGTACATTTATTGTTTATTCTAGCATGTCTACACATTCTGTTTAGCCCTTCCTACACTGGGTTGCAGTTAAAATCAAAGTACAAGGCTACAGGCCTTGCTCAGATCATGATTCTGGCTTTGTACAACAGATACTCCAACAGGGACAACTCCACATCAGGCTGCAACTATGCTGCGCTACTCCATGTTTCCAAGGTCTTCAGATAAACTTGATGTGAGAAAAGTACAATAACTTTAATCAGATAAAACATCATACATAAGCACTTTCATCTCTCATGGTGACTTCTTCAGATAAAATACATTCACATTCACCATCTTTTCCATAAGATGGATGAAATTAATTAACCAATGATACAATACTATTAATTAAGTACTTCACTGTTTTAAAGGTCCATAGCACACCAATGGCAACTCATCGAGACATAATAAAAAACTGTTTCCCAAAAATCATTTGTGTACCCAAGTAACAATATTAAAAATCATACAAATTTGTTTAAAATTCATGTTAACAAATCTGCTTTTTCACACAGTATAGGTTTGAGATATACTTGTTCATTCAAACCAGGGGGGATAATGCATTTAATTGCAACTGTTAGACAAGTACTCTCTTTAATAAATGTCTTTGCCAGTCACCTCCCCTAGGGTGAATCTAAACCCTTTCCAGTAAACCAAAACTAAACTTAACGAAATTATTGCACATCACTGAATGCCTGTGCAGTGCATTAACTTCTCTTTTCTTACTGGTCTCATAGAGGTGCTCATAAATCCTCGATTTCAAAGCTCTCTCTGTCTTCCCATTATAGCATCCTGAGCAGCTATCACATTTAGCTAAGTAAACCAATTTATTGGTACTACAATTCCCTTTCACAAAAAAAACCTTGGAATGTAAAACGTTATCCAAAATAATTGTTTTTCTTTTAATAATGTAACTGCTATATGCACAGTTATCACAAGGTGTAGTACCATTACCAAAACTGTTATCCATTTGTTTGCTATTTTCTAGGATTTTTTTTAAATTCCCACCGATTTTACTAACAAACAAGGGCTCAAGCCCAACCAACTGGGAGACTTCATTGTTAACCTTGAAAATACTCCAGTTCTTCTTTAAAACCTCCTGAATGTCTTGAGAATAAGCATTATGTTCCAATACCAGGGCTTTTTCATATTTATTGTCCCCCTCCTTGTTGTTTTGGTTTGTAAACTCCATCCCCAATAGTGGGGGATATTTGGTACCCCAACCTTCCCTTACTTCCTCGAATATACTATCCACCATCTTCAAAGGATATTTCCTTTCTATAAACATTTTCTTCAAAAGATCAAACTCGTGGTCTAGTTCTATTATATCTGAGGTCATTCTTGCCACCCCATATAGCCTGCCCTTCACTAACCCTTTCTTTTGATGGTGGCGATGGTTGCTACTATAGTGCAAATATGCATTACAGAAAGTTTCCTTTCTGTACAAGTTTGATGTAAATTTGATGATGTAACATTGATACTTATTCTGCTGTCTCGAAAAATGAGATTACCATTGCTTATCAAAGACTGGAATTTTATTTAGAAAAATATTTCTTAGAGAATAGAATCGATGTGGACACGTAAATTTTTGCAACAGAAAAAGCCATTGATACCAAACATTTTCTGTATACCGAAGGTCCACAAGAACATTGATAAGCCCCCTTTCAGGCCCATAGTGACCAGTAGGGGGAGTAAGACCCATCCTATGGCCATTCTTGTAAACAAGTGATCCAAAGAGGTAGTGATTAAGACACCCCACCTCCTGAAAGATTCTTGGGAATTTTTAGGTAAATTAAAACAGGACTTATGGAAGGAAGGGATCATATTCCTTACTATTGATGTAGTTGACCTCTTCACTAGTATTCCTAAAACAGAAGGGATGGAATATTTTTATAATTCCATGCAACAATTTTCCTCTCCTTTGGAAGACGGAATTAGATTACTGGTTGAATTGATGGAATTAATTTTGGACAATAATTTTGTCCATTTTAAGGTGAATTCTACCAGCAAATTAGAAGAGTTGCAATGGAGGTAGTCTGTGCCCGGACCTGTGCTAATATTGTTATGTTGGGATGGAAGAATGAATTCATACTGAAGAGTTCCTTTGCCAAGCACTTACATCTCTACGTCAGGTTTATTGATGATATTTTTATTTTGTGGGATGGCACAGTGGACCAAATTAGTGAGTTTGTTAAACATCTGAACAGTAGTAGTGGATACTTTAGATTTACACATTCCTGGGATTCCACCAGTATTAACTACTTAGATGTTAAGATTTTCCAATCTAACAACAAATTTACATCAAACTTGTACAGAAAGGAAACTTTCTGGAATGCATATTTGCACTATAGTAGCAACCATCCGTACCATCAAAAGAAAGGGTTAGTGAAGGGGCAGGCTATATGGGGTGGCAAGATTGGCCTCAGATATAATAGAACTAGACCACGAGTTTGATCTTTTGAAGAAAATGTTTATAGAAAGGAAATATCCTTTGAAGATAGTGGATAGTATATTCGAGGAAGTAAGGAAAGGTTGGGGTACCAAATATCCCCCACTATTGGGGGTGGAGTTTACAAACCAAAACAACAAGGAGGGGGACAATAAATATGAAAAAGCCCTGGTATTGGAACATAATGTTTATTCTTAAGACATTAAGGAGGTTATAAAGAAGAACTGGAATATTGTCAAGGCTAGCAATGAAGTCTCCCAGTTGGTTGGGCCTGAGCCCTTGTTTGTTAGTAAATTCGGCAGGAATTTTAAACAAATCCTAGAAAAACGTAAACAAATGGATAAAAATGTTGGTAATAGTACTACACCTTGTGGTAACTGTGCATATTGTAGTTACATTACTAAAGAAAAAACAATTATTTTGAACAATGTTTTACATTTCAAGGTGTCTTTTGTGAAAGGGAATTGTAGTACCAATAAACTGGTTTACTTACCTAAATGTGATAGCTGCTCAGGATGTTATATTGGGAAGACAGAGAGAGCTTTGAAATCGAGGATTTATCAGCACCTCTATGAGACCAAGAAGAGAAGAGAAGTTAATGCATTGTACAGGCATTCAGTGATGTGCAATAATTTTGTTAAGTTTAGTTTTGGTATACTGGAAAGGGTTCAGATTCAGACTTGGGGAGGTGACTGGCAAAGACATGTATTAAAGAGAGAACTTGTCTGGCAGTTGCAATTAAATGCATCACCCCCCTGGTTTGAATGACCAAATATCTCTCAAACCAATAGTGTGTGAAAAAGCAGATTTGTTAACATGAATTTTAAACAAATGTGTATGATTTTTTAATGTTTTTACTTGGGTACACAAATGATTTTTGGGAAATTGTTTTTTATTATGTTTGGATGAGTTGCCATTGGTGTGCTGTGGACCTTTAAAACAGTGAAGTACGTAATTAATAGTATTGTATCATTGGTTAATTAATTTCACCAATCTTATAGAAAAGATGGTGGGCCGGATTTATGAAAGCTTGCACGGAGTGCAAGAAGAGTGTAGGAGCTCACGGCGGCAATATGTCTGCCGTGCGATCCAGATACAGCCGGCAGGGGCGTGCACGAGAGCTGCTAAAGCTACTCTTGCACGGACAGCGTCATGGTATGCAAATTACCTCATTTGCTGCTGAAAGCTATGCAAATGAGGTAAATTTGCAATCCAGGAAACACTAACCTGTCTGTGGAAGATTAGTGTTATCTGCAGAAATGTACTCCATTGGTAACAGAGTACCGTTCTGCAAATAGCGAAACGGAGCTATGACAGCTCCAAATAAAGGATGCATACAGTTGAGGAAGCATGCCAATGGCCAAATATAAGGCCATTGGCATTCATAAATGTTTAAAATTATTAAAATCTAACTTTTTTTCCCCAATCTCCGATGTTTAAGCATAGCGCAGCACCGCGCAAACATGTGGCGCTTTAAAAAACAAGAAAATAATTTAAAAATAGCCAAAAATAGGCATTTTCACTAAAAAGCTTATCCTGCCATGCAGATGAATGGCAGGCTGAAGACAACATGGCCATTGAGTAGTGGTTGCAAAGGGGGAGGGAAGCTCAGTGTGAGAGATGTAACCATGCATTACTAGGCAATCCTATGCAAATGAGGATAAGGATAGTGAATCCCAATTTTCCCGAGCATGTGAGCCATGTCCAAGAGAGTAAGTGTAGCAGTAGGTGAGTAGAAGAGTAGAATATAGGTGACATCATGAGGGGATATGTCAGAAAGGCTGTAAGCTAATTGGAGCACAGTGGCTTGTGTTTGCCCTGAGTTGCTCAGGATTGCAAGAGGCATGTCTACAGTTGTCTTATTTGAAAAACTGAAACCAAAGGTGCACACTGTTAAAAGTTTGGAAATTTCTTGCAAACATGCATACAGCATGTGCACAAGTGTGTGCGCGTGTGTGCTTGGTTGCGCGGCGCTGCCCCGGGTGGAAACAGAAAGGGAAAAGGAAGGAAAGAAGTAGTAGGAAGTTAATCAAGGAGAACTAGAAGAGCTGCCAGGTGAAATATATCAGAATCAGCCAATTACACAGGCAGTAGACTATCCCAGCCCAGCACTTTAAACTCTGCAAACAGCATCCCCCCTGTTTTTTCCCAAGAACTCTGCAACACTGCAGTATACAAAGAAGGAAAGCTTAAAAAACTTAAGTCAGACAAAATGTTAGGGGCTGCTGTTGCTATCATAAACCAACATGTGCAAGGTGCTGAGGGTGGTGATGTTGTGAATGCTGCTGAGCAACTCACAGTGAGGAGATGGAGAAGAATGTACAGACCCAGGGTAACCTACCAGGGGCTACATGAGTTGGAGATAGTGGAGCGCTATAGGGTGGACAGAGACCTCCTGCAGCAAATTGTTGAGCTGTGCTGGCCACGCCTCACACACAGAACCAACAGAGGGGAACCCATCCCAGTGGATACCAAGGTATGTGTTGGCATAAGAATACTAGTTACAGGTACCTTCCAGAGACCAACTGGTGATATGATGAGGATTTCACAGGAATCAGCATCCAGGGTACTCCACCAGTTCCTGAATGCCATGTCAGCACATGTCGGTGACCACATATATTTTCGCAATTCCCGTGAGGCATTGGCCAGCAATATGCATCTTTTCCACCAAATAGCAGAATACCCTGAGGTAGTGGGTGCAATAGTCTGCATGCACATATGCATCAAAGCACCACCCGGTGAGCGGGGTAGGGTCTACATCAACTGCAAGGGCTTCCCCTCCATCAACTGCCAGGTCATGTGCGATTGCCAGGGCATAATAATGAATGTGTGTGCTGGCTGCCCTGGAAGCTATCACAATTCCCACATCTGGCATCTGACGAAGCTGTACCAGAGATTTGCCAATGGGGACATCCCTGTTGGTCATCTAGTGGGGGATGCTGGATATGCACTGGAGCCATTGCTGATGGTACCCATCAGAAATGCACACACACCTGAACAAGAACTCCATAATGAGGCACACGCACAAACAAGAAACATAATTGAACGTGTGTTTGGGATGCTCAAGTCACTGTTCCGGTGCCTGGACACATCTGGTGGAGCCTTGCAGCTTTCACCATCTACATGTACCTAAATTGTTATAGTATGTGCCATGCTGCACAATATGATCCTGCAGAAACAGCTGCAGCAGGAACAGCATAGGCAGGGCCAAACAGCCCCCCACCATTGCCAAGGCCTGCACAGGCACAGCGTGACTCAGAGGAGGAATAACCTGAACCTGCCCCAGTAGGCAGAAGGAGGCGTGCCCAGTATGCCCTGGCCTTGGCAAAGAGGCAACGCATAGCACATACACTGACTCAATAGGAACCCTGGAAATGACACCTCTCTCTGACTTGCACATACAGTAAAAGGGATGCCTAACTTGACACTACCTGTTTTCAAACATGTATAGGGAGTGCACTATGTGCATCTGACATAGGCAGCCCTGCAGCACCACCTGAGGCATGAGTGCCCTATTCTAAGCAATATAAAGCACTGCTAAGCACATTTTACCAGTATTGAGCATATTTAAATATAATTGCGTGTAGCTACGCACCGCGCTAACCAGCACAACATCGGGCAATGTCGGGCAAAGTTGGGTAATGTGGGGCAAAGTCAAGCAAAGTTGGATAAACACACTCACACCTGCTTTACTGTTCCTTAACCAGTCATGTCTGCCCAGCAGGAAAATAAAAAGCAGTGACAGGGCTCGAACTCAGGATACTGGGCACTACAGTCACAGTACTGAACCACTAAGCCATGACAGCATTTCACTGGCACAGACACAACTTAAGTCACTCACACATACCAGTTGGGGGGGGTCACATACCTAACAGTCACAGCCAGCAGGGCAATTGCAGACAAACGCAAACAAATTCTGTATCATGCCATTTGAAGAGGCATATGAGTAACCTCCCCCCAGGCCTATGCAGACAGATAAGAGCAAGCCAGGCAGGGTGATGTGGGTTGGGTAGGTTATGAAGTCACAAACTAATATGCATGTAATTGGAAGCTAAGGTCTGTAGTACAGTGGTATGCCTCAAGCCAGTATGATAGGCAACAGTACAGGCTGAAATGGAGTACCTGATATAGCAGTGCAGGCCTAGCAAATGTGTATGTGTCAGGTGTACTCCTCATCCTATGTACACCCACAGTAACAATCAGGTGTGCGCCCCCTGGGGAGAAATGTACAAATAATAGCTGTCACCCCTGTATGTAGAAATGTTGATAAGTCTATGCAAATTGACTCATGGAAGCCCTGCAGGCACAGCGTGCTTCCTGTCGATGGACAACACAAAGGTGAGCCCTGAAGTAAAAACTTGATTTTTCACACACCCATAGTGGGCATGCTCACACACAAACAAATTTAGCAAATTTCAGTCAGCAACATACTAAAAGGTCATACTGGGCATGCTCACACATTTAAACAAACGAAGCAAATGTCAGTCAACAACATACTGAAAGGTCATACTGGGCATGCTCACACAGGCCATGTCCGAGTACAGCAGTGGGCCACACATATCTGGCAGTTGCAGTTCTTACTCCAGACACTTGTCACTATTCACCAATCCTGCCTTGTGCACACAGTGATATGAAAACAGACCCATATAATATATTGGACCCCTGTCATAATCAAACTATGTACTACAAGAAGAAAGTGAAAATCCAAAGAAGATAAATAAATCTCCGATCAGTACCATCAAGAAACAATGAGCACTCCTAACATTATCCAAGCCATGTTCTGGCAAAAATATTGCCAAAGAGTCCATAGAGAACCATGAAGCTTTTTTTTGCTATGTCATAAATATCAATGTAAACTCATATATGTTCTGAGTCAGTGCAAAGTGTAAATGAATACATGTACATGACTGATATTGCCAACATCTTGTCAGACAGGCTCATACATAGTTACCCCCCTCTCACTGACAAAAGGGCCCATTACCATACCTGGAGATTGGGAAAACCCAGAAATCACATATACAATGGTTAAACAGCTCTATCCAAACCTAAAAACACGGCGTCTATGGGATGACATGGTTTCCCTGGCTGTGTCATATGTGAACTCCAAAACAAACAGACCCTGCACCTGAACAGTTTGTTGAGACTCACCCTCTGTACAGGATATGAAACTGTTGAATGGGTTACAGCAACAGTTGGCACACTCCACAAGTGTTGGTGCACAGCAGACTATAGGAACTATTGTCTTATAAGCCTAATTTGCCTGATCTGCAGGGCCATGGAGTCCATCATTATGGAACTCATAAACAGAGCTATTGGGAGCCTAAAATCACCCAACCTTACCCATTTTGGTTTGGTCAGGGGCAGATCATGGTTCCTAAACCTGCTAGACAGTTTTCAAGGCAGTCACCCAGGACATACATCAATGAAATGAGCTACACACGGCCTACATAGACCTTGAAAAGCCCTTTTCCAACATCCCACACACATGTCGTATCCACAAAATCAACAACCTGTGCATAAACCGTATGTCATCTGATGGATTGCCAACTGGGGCACCGATAGATTCCACAAGATAAGAATTGCGGTCTCCCTGTTGGACTGCAAGCTGGTAACAACTGCTGTCCCCCATGGCTCAGTCCTGGGACCCCTCCTGTCTGGTGTATACTTTTCAGAAATACAGTCAAACACACGAGGGCTATGGTTAACAAAGTTTGTGGATGACTGCAAAAAGGTTGTCATAATCGATGTTTGGGACAACAGAGACATCCTTAAAAAGGGTCTCAGTCAGACAGATGTGGTGTCAAAATTATGGCCTCGAGCTATAGTCATACAAATACCACATAGGTGCCAACACCCTAAATATGTAGGTAATAATAAGGGATCTATGGACACATGTGGATAGTCATCTCTACTTCCAGAAACACATTCACAAAGTGGTTAGAAAATCTTGCTATGTGTTCCCACAAATTGCCAAGGTCTTTGCATGTAGGTCAAAGGAGGTTACTACTACTCATCAGTCATCAGACCTATCAGAGAATATCACGGCACACTTGCGATGAATCTGACTAGGCACCTTCAGCAGCTGGAAAGACCACTGAAGTACCTCAACAAGAGGATTACTGGCCTCAAACAGTTGCCCCATGCAACAAAACTGAAGTTAACTCAGTCTGTACTCTGTTGCATACTGTCTACTCAGGCGATCTCTGCCCAACAGACAGGTCCATGTCCAATGCAGAACTGATGTACATGTGCTATCTGAAGTAAACCCAAGCTCACTGTGCCACATGCTCTAGGGATATCATCATCACAACAATAAATAGAACATGTTGGAGGAATACATTACTAACTCACAGATTTCCCTTGCTTTGGAACAGGCTCCCAACCTACATTAAGCTGAGTCCCTCACTGACACTCTTCCAGAGGAGCCTTGATGAGTGTATGTGAAACTGAACTGTCACACCATGGATCACTTCATCAGCTCTACTACACAGAGGCCTAGGGAACTAACCCCATGTGTGGTGATAGCTGCACACTCTGGCCATACTATTATATGCCTTCAGGCAGATAGCCTATTACCTTCATATGTATATATATATATATATATATATATATATATATATATATATATATATATATATATGTAGGGGGAACAGTATAATAAGCCAAACATGGATGGGCAGAGATGTGTGTAAGAGGGTGACCATGACAGGGAGCCATCCAGGACTGTCCCACCCAGCACACATCCCAATGGCACAAAAGACATGAGGTGCACGTCTCATCCACTGTACATAGCCACCAGTATCTGTAAGCATTACAGTGTATGTGGTCCATGTGTCTGCCTGCTGTACAACATGACTGTACAATGAAGTACAGATCTACTATCTGTAGACATGTATCTGTCACATAGGTTCATAGGTAGGTAGTAGACTATCTTCAGGAAGGCATATATTAGCCTAGGCAAGTTGTGTAGCTTTCACCACCCCATTGGGTAGTCTCCTAATGCCTAGTTCTAATAGTTTGTACCCTAAGCCCCTTTCTAGTGGGGCTGCTGATGTGATGCCTGGTGTGAATTGTCTGTTTCCCATCCACTCATCAAGGTTCCTATTGAAGAGTGTCAGCAATGGGATCTGTCTGATGTACATTGGGACTCTGTTCCACAGTAAGGCAAGTGTGTGGGATGGTACTCTATTCAACCAGCATATTGTATTCATTGTTGTGAAGAGGTTCACATCCCTGGAGTGTGTAGTGTGACTCATTTTTGTTATCCATAGATGGAGCATGTTCAACAGTTATGTGTTAGACATGGCTCTGTATGTTAGGCAGAGTGTGCCTCTGAGTAGGCGGTACGCAACGGAGAACAGATTTAGTTTTACCAGTTGTGTTGCATAACACCTGTTTGAGGCCAGTAATCATCTTGGTGAGGTACCTCTGTGGTCTCTCCAGCTGCTGGATATGCTTAGTCAAGTACATCCAAAATGGTGCATTGTACTGAATGATGGGTCTGATGACTTAAGGGTAGAGGGCCACCACTACCTCTTTTGATCCTGATGCAAACCCTTTGTTGATTAGATGGGCCACATAGGATTTCCTAATCACTTTGGCAACATGATTGTCAATGGAAAGATGACTATCTACTCGTGTCCCCAGATCCCATATTACCTTGTCAGTTTTTAGGGGGTAACACCTATGTGGTAGTTTGTGGGTACTTTGTTTTCACCAAAGGGGATTACTATGCATTCTTCCACATTGAGCTTGAGGCCATGATTTTGACACCACACATCTGTCTCATAAAGTCCCTTCTGAAGAATATTTGTATCATCTGGGGAATCTATTATGGCAAACACTTTACAGTTCCCAGCAAACTTAGTCAAGCACAACCCTCCTGTGCTGGCATGTACTTTTGAGAAGTCTATACCAGACAGGAGGGACCCAAAGTCTGAACCCTGCGGGACACCAGTTGTTACTGGTGTAGAGTCTGACATGTAGGCAGCAACTCTTAATCTGTGGGATCTATATGTGAGCCAGTTTGCAATCCATCTTGTGATGTATGGATTCATGCCCAGGTTGGTGAGTTCATCTATGATACCTGACTGGGGAATGGTGTCAAAGGCCTTAGCGAGGTATAGGTAGCCTATGTGGAGCTCATTTCAATCATCTGTAGCCTGGGTTGTTGTTGTTGCTGTTGTGTCTTTTGGCTTTTCCCAGTTAGGGGTCACCACAGTGGAACTCCGGCCCGCTAATGATTGGCAGTAAATTTTTATGTGCCGAGTTGCCAGCCCTGATGCACAACCTTCAACAAAGGTATGCCCATTCATGCATGTCTCCAAACAGAAGACGCTCTAGCTGAGAATCGAACGGAACAACGTCTTACTGTCAGGCGACAGTGCTACCGCAGCACCACCACTGCAGGTCCATCTGTAGCCTGGGTAACTGTCTCTGGCTTCATCAAATGCAGATCATGCCTCCTGAACTGGGTGGATTTCTTTGAGACAGTTACCCATCTGTGGCCTGGGTAACTGTCTCAAAGAAATCCACCCAGTTCAGGAGGCGTGATCTGCATTTGATGAAGCCAAACTGGGTGTGCTCAACTGTGTGAAGGTTCCCAATGTCTTTATTGTTGACTTCCATTATAACTGGCTCCATTGCCTTACAGATCAGACTCATCAGGCCCACAGAGTGTGAATGCCAAGGGTCTTTTGTGGCTTCACCCCTGTGGAGTGGGAAGAACATTGCTGTGCAACATTCTATGGATACATATCCTATAGAGAGGATTTAGAGAGAGGTGTAGATATCCTTGATGAATATGGATACATCCCCACCCTATGTGCAATGATCCAGGTTCTGATGCTCGAAGGTATGGAATGAGTAGTATCCTGGTAGTGCTGGTGTGCTCCCTGGAGCCTTGAACTAGTTTTCTGTTACTGCACAGATATCAATATTCTCCATACTGAGAAGTGCCTCGAGTGTGTACATTTGGAGGCTGAGACTTATGGCAATGAGTAGCATTTAGCTCACTTTGTGGTTATTTGTGTTGGTTACGGGGTTTGGTTTGTCCTGAGTGACCAGTGTTCCACACTTGAAGTCAACGCCTCATTGGTCCGATCTGACCATAAGCTAATTACCCTAGATATCCACATTTTGCTCCCACCTCCTTTAAGGAAACCATGTTAAAAAATTTCTCCAAAGCTAACTTCATGCTTCTTAAGACAGAAGTGGTGAACTTCAGGACACCCATGCAGATGGACAATACAGTTACGACTACTGAATCCTTTATAAGCACTTACATGAGTGCATGGATCGCGCTATCCCAAACAGAACCAAGACACTATCCTTCAAGAAAAGGAAGCCAATCTGGTGGTCCCGTGCCATAAACAAACTGCACAATAGAAGGAAGAAACTGTTGCAAAAGAGGGTAAAATCCCATGAGTGGAGGAGCTCCCTGGTCAGCCTCAGTAAGAAGCTGTGATCCCTGATAAAATCCTCCAAAGCTAGTTATGAAAACAAAATTGCCACTGATTCTAAAGACAGCCACAAAGCATTCTATAGCTATGTCAAGACTGTCAATGGCTACACTCAGATCTGCTCTGAGTTACAGCACAATGGCACTAAATATACAGACCCAATTGATATTGCCAGCATCCTGGCAGATAGTATCAGTGCTAACTTTACCCCCCCTCTCACCCATGAAAGAGCCCATCTCTACACCGGAAGAATGCAAAGTTGCTGTCATCACGGCTGCACAGGTAAAATCCACTCTCCAAAGCCAGGAACACAGCATCCATGGGACCAGATAATATCCCAGGCTGTGTTCTACATGAACTACAGAATGAACTGGCACCACACCTAAGTACCATATTCAATCATAGCCTCACCTCAGGCTTTGTGCCTGCTAAATGGCACACAGTGACAGTTATCCCACTACACAAGGGAGTAGCCACCACGGACCCCAGGAACTAGCACCCCATTAGCCTGATGAGCCTGGTCTGCAAGGCCATGGAACGTATCATCATGGAATTTATAAACAAAGACATTGGTAACCTCCAAATTCTGAACCACAACCAGTTCGGGTTTGTAAAAGGCAGATCATGTCTCCTAAATCTGATAGACTTCTTTGAAGCAGTCACCAAAGTCGTAGACAAGGGTAAGGTGGTTCACACAGCCTATCTAGATCTTTCCAAGGCTTTCAACACCATCCCCCACTCTGGAATTATAGATAAACTCACTAAACTAGGTATAAATCCCTATGTCACAAGATGGGTTGCCAGCTTGCTCACTGACAGAACCCACACTGTGAAATCTGACTTCAGACCAGTGACAAGTGGAGTACCACAGGGTTCTGTCCTGTGTCCTGTCCTGTTTGGTATCTACTTCCCTGAAGTACAGGCTAATACATAAGGTCTTTGGCTTATGAAGTTCCCAGATGACTGCAAACTAGGAGCCATACTCAAAACTACTAACGATGTGGACATTCTAAGAAAGGGCCTTACTGAGACAGATGCCTGGTGTCAAAGCCATGGCCTCAAGCTCAATGCCAAAAAGTGCATTGTCATCCCCTTTGGTAAAAACTCTGTAGCCATGAACTACAACATAGGCAATAGTATACTTAACACTGAAAGTGTGATAAGAGACCTTGGGACACAGGTGGACAGTAGTCTCTCCTTTGATAATCACATCACCACAGTAGTCAGGAAATCCTACTACGTGGTACACCTCATTACAAAAGGTTTCTCATGCAGAAAACAAGAGGTCATTGTTCCCCTCTACTCATCACTCATTAGATCCATTATAGAGTACAACGCCCCTTTTGGGATGTACCCCACAAGACATCTACAACAACTCGAAAGCCCGCAGACATACCTCACAAAGAGGATTAGCTGCCTCAAATACATGCCCTACACAGACCATCTCAAAACACTCCAGCTTTACTCTGTCACATATCGCCTACTCAGAGGTGATCTCTGCCTGACATGCAAAGCTATGTCAAACACAGAGCTGTTGGACATGCTCCACTTAAAGAAATCCCAATCCCTCTGAGCTTCGGCCCCAAAACCTGGACCAAAATAGAAAAGGAGGGGGTGTATCCATTTTCATAAAGGATACCCACACCTCCAGGTTAGTGGAAAAGCATGAGGCCTCAGAGACCATCCAAGTGCAACTAACAGTGGGAAAAGCTGCTTATCAGATTGTAGCCTGCTACAGATCACCTACCTTGTCTCAGAACCCTCACTCAGCATTCCTGCGAGCACTGGAAAATATAAAGGTCCTACCAAACACCATGATATTAGGAGATTTCAATTACCCAAACATTGACTGGGAGAATTACTCGAGTACAAACTCCTTTTTCCCAATGCTTCCTAGAGTTTATAAACTCAAATGCCCTGGAACAGCTGTCACCATGCCCACTAGAGGTGACAACATACTGGACCTGATCATCACCAACATGGGGAATCAGTGTTCCACATCAGAGGTAAACCCCTCGCTGGTAAGATCAGATCATAAAGTAATCACACTGGACATCCACATCCCGACCCCACCCCCAGTCAAGGAAACCACTGTGAAAAACTTTTCAAAAGCAAACTTCACACTTCTCAAGACCGAAGTGGAAAGTTTCAAAGCCCCCTTGCTGCAGGATAATCCTATCCAATCCACAGAATCCTTTACAAGTGCATTCTATGAGCATCTACAGGGATGCATGGATCGAGCCATCCGAAGAAAAACCAAGACTCACTCCTCCAAAAAGAGGAAACCAGTCTGGTGGTCCTTGGCCATAAATAAGCTATGCAACAGAAGGGGGAAACTACTACATGATAGAGCAAAATTCCAAAAAGGAAAGGCATCACTGATCATTATTAGCAAGAAACTATGATTGCTTATAAAATCATCCAAGGCCAGCTTCTAAAGAAAAATTGCAAAGGAATCTAAAGATAACCACAAAGCCTTCTTTAGCTATATCAAGCATTTAGGTGGCAACTCTCAGATATGCTGTGAGCTACTGCAAAATGGCAAAAAATACATGGAACCAACTGACATTGCCAACATCCTGGCAGACAAGTACAGTGCAAACTTCACCCACCTTCACCCCCAAAAGGGCCCGTGTCCATCCCAGAAGAATGCAGAGCCCCAGACATCAAGGACATGCAGGTAAAAACAGCCCTCTCCAAAGCTAAGAACACAGCATCAATGGGAACGGATGATGTCCCAGGCTGGGTCTTACACGAGCTTCAAAAGGAACTAAACCCTCACCTAAATTCACTGTTCAGACTCAGCCCTACCACAGGCTATATACCCAAAGAATGGCATACAGCAACAGTCATCCTGCTCCACAAAGGTGGTGCCACAGCAGAACCTGGGAACTATCACCCTACAAGCCTGACCAGCCTGGACTGCAAAGCTATGGAGTGAATTATCATGGAACTCATAAACAGAGACATTGGGAACCTCTAGACACTGGACCCTACCCAATTCGGCTTTCTTAAAGGTAAATCCTGCCTCCTAAACCTAGTTGACTTCTTTGAAACAGTTACCAAGGCCATAGATGAAGGGAAGGTAGTCCAAACAGCCTACCTGGACCTCACTAAGGCCTTCGACACCATTCCCCACTCTGGCATCATAGACAAGCTTACCAGCTTGAACATTAACCCCTATATCATGAGATGGGTGGCCAACTGGCTCACGGATAGAACACACATGGTCAGAGTTGAGGGTGCCATGTCCGACTCTAAACCAGTCACAAGTGGCATCCCACAGGGCTTGGTCCTGGGACCCCTCCTGTTCATTATATACTTCTCTGAGGTACAGGCAAGCATGGGAGGACTATGGCTGACCAATTTTGCAGATGACTGCAAACTGGGAGCCATAATCGACTCTCCGGCTGACACAGACATCCTCCAGAAGGGTTTTACAGAGACAGATACCTGGTGTCAAAACCAGGGCCTCAAGCTGAATGCCCAAACATGCATTGTCATCCCCTTTGAAAAAAACAAAGTGCCCACGATATATCACATAGGCGGTAATCCACTAGGTATGGAAAATGTAATTAGGGACCTGGGGACCCAGGTAGATAGTAACCTCTCCTTTGATAATCACATTGCCAAAGTGGTTAGAAATTCCTTCTATGTAGCCCACCTAATCACGAAAGGGTTCACCTCTAGATCAAGAGAGGTCATTGTGCCCCTCTACTCATCAGTCATTAAGCCCATAATAGAGTACAATGCTCCATTTGGTATGTACATTAATCTGTACATGCAACAGCTGGTAAGACCACAGAAATACCTCACCAAGAGGATCATAGGCCTCAAAGAGATGCCCTATGCAGCTCGACTAAAGAAACTCCAGCTCTACTTGGTTGCTTACTGCCTGCTCAGAGGTGATCAATGCCTGACATATAAGGCCATGTCCAACCCAGAATTAATGGACATGCTCCACCTCAAGAAAACCAAATCTCTTAGAGCCACACACTCCAGTGAATTAAACCTCAGCACAGCAATAAACAGGATGTGCTGGAGGGATAGATTCCTGTCCCAGAGACTTCCCATACTCTGGAATAAACTACCTATCTATATCAAACAAAGCTCCTCATTAGAACTCTTCAAGAAAAATCTTGATGATTGGATGGGAAATAGGAAATTCACCCTGGGGATCACTTCTGTGTCTCTGCTTGACAGTGGCACAGGAAAATAAATTTCTTGGGTGGCAAAAGCCAGGGTACCTTTTTGACTCTGCTTGTATAGGCTCTAGGGCCAATAGCCTAGTACCTACCTATGAACCTATGAACCTATGAACCTTTGAGCCTTGCCTATAAAAGGTAATATGGGGACAGCAAGAGCCTTGGCCAGTATTCAGAAGCATAGGGGCAACAGGTGCAAACCATCTGTAGTGAAGCAATGAGGCTTGTCTATCATGTCATTACAGGCAGACAGAGACTGGATCCCCTTTGAATAACACCAGAAGCTCAGCCAATTGTTGAAGTTTATCGTATTTCTGTTATATTGCAGTATCATGTAGGTGAAGGTAAGATGCTACTCAAGGTCAGGGTTATACCAGCCTGGGCTACATGATCATAGAGCTAATATATATCTCTTGTCATGTTGTCCTGGGAGGTATGTCTCAGATCATTCACACTGACATGTACAAAGAACACATCATATATGTACCTGTTCTGGAGTGATGTAAGTGCTTGTGTTATGTGGTGGACAGACAACTGACAGTAACCTTCCCCTTGTCCAGCCGAGTGAGTGGAACATTTGTGTGCCTGACTATGAAGACACCTATTACTAGTGTGTTGGGTATGTTATTTTGCCTTAGGGCCTGTTGTGAGGCACACTGCTTTGGTGTATTATGTGTTTTCTGGCGTGTGCTTGGAGGTGCATGTTGCTTGCTTGTCTGCTTAGGAGGACACTCTCTCTTTTTCAAATTAATATTTGTATTCTCCGAGTATGGTAATGTATATTTATGTGTGTGTTTTGTTGGTGCTTATATTGTAGGTCTATGTGAGACAGTTGATGTTGTGGTTGTATGACTCTACTTCTCCTGACAGTATTGTCCAGTATTGGGTTGACAGTGCTTAGCCACCGGTTTGACGCTGTGTGTGCCAGCATGTGGTGCATCAACCCATATATGATATGGTCATGGCCTATGCATACAATACACTCACAATACACCTAGTATGATAAGCCTGCTGAGGTTAGCAAATGTGAAAAAAACCTTTGGGCAAATGTCAGCAAGTAATGTCTATATTGCACCCTGTAACTCCATATTGCTTGCTGAAGTGTAAATACGTACTTAGTTTGGATTAAGAACATTGCACTTGCCAACTGTGTGTGTGGTGTGTGTGTCTCTCCCTGGGGAGAGAGCAACCTTTTTGGAGACTACTCACACCCTTTAAAAGTGGTATACTCATCTTTGTCAAGTATGATGATGTCACTATCCTACAAATATACCTGTGGAAACAATAAATCCTGGTAATGTGTATAGTGCGTTGTGTAAATGCATACTATTGTAGTATAATAATGTAGTTAGACAAGGGCTTGAATCCTGCACTTACCAAATGTTTGTGTGTTTCTGTGGGGAGAAGCAACTTTTTTAGAGACTACTCACACCCCTTAAAAGTGGTATACACATCTTTGTCAAGTCTGATGATGTCACCATCCTACAAATATACCTGTGGAAAGATGAAATCCCAATAATGTGTATAGTGTGTTATGTAAATGCGAACTGCTGTAGTATTATAATGTAGCTAGGTATGGGTTCGAATATTGCACTTGCTTACTGTGTGTGTGTGGGTCTCCCTGGGGAGGAGCAACCTTTTTGGAGACTACTCACACCCCTTAAAAATGGTATACTTATCTTTGTCAAGTCTGATGATGTCACTATCCTACAAATATACCTGTGGAAAAGAGGAATCTGAGTAATGTGTATAGTGCATCGTGTAAATGCGTACTCCTGCAGTATCATAATGTAATTAGGTAGGTGTTTGAATCCAGCAATTGCTATCTGGGTGTTTCCCAGGGAGGGCGCAACCTTTTTAGAGACTACTCACACCCCTTAAAAGTGGTATACTCATCTTTGTCAAGTCTGATGATGTCATCATCCTACAAATATACCTGTGGACAGGTGAAATCTCAGTAATATGTACAGCATGTTGTGTAAATGCATACTGCTGTAGTATCATAATGTAGTTTGGGAGGGGTTTGAATACTGCACTTGCTGACTCTGTGTGCCTCCCTAGGAAGAAACAGCCTTTATGGAGACTATTCGCACCCCTTAAAAGTGGTATACTCATTTTTGTCAAGTCTGATGATATCACCATCCTACAAATATACCTGTGCAAAAGTGCCATCCCAGTAATGTGTATAGTGTATCGGGTAAATGCGTACTGTGGTAGTATCATAATATAGTTAGGTAGGGGTTTGAGTCCTGCACTTGCTAACTGTGTGAGTGGGTGTCTCCCTGGACAGGAGCAACCTTTTTGGAGTATACTCACAACCCTTAAAAGTGGTATACTCATCTTTGACAAGTCTGATGATGTTACCCTCCTACAAATATACCTGTGGAAAAATGGCATGCCAGTAATGTGTATAGCACATTGTGTAAACGCATACTGCTATAGTGTCATGATGCAATTAGGAAAGAGTTTGAATCTTGCACTTGCTGACTGTGTGTGTGTGCTCTAGGTGTGTGACACCATTGGCTAATGTGGTGTGGGTTTTGATTTTTCTAGTGTATGACATATCGCAATGACAACTGTATGTGCATTACACATGTAAGGTAGCTGTGGGGCAAATCCATATACATACATGTGACCTCAATTATTGCTTGTGACAAGTTTAGCCACTGCAGTAATATCTGGGCTACGTCTTCTGTTTCACATCCACTCATCACAGTTTCTATTGAAGAGTGTGAGTGAGCGTTTATGCTTGAGGTATATCTGAAACCTGTTCCAAAGCAAGCAAAGTCTGGCAAAGATGGCTAATCATTATAGATGTGCAACAACCTCTGTGGATCTGCATGCAAACCCTTTATTGCTTATGTGCTCCACAGAGGGATTTCCAAAACCCATTGATAATGTGATTATCAAAGGAGAGATGACTAAACACATGGCTCTATGTATATATTAGTACCTGTTCAACATTTTGGGGGCTACTACCTATGTGGCACTCTGGGGATACTTTGTTTTCTAAAAGTGGATAACTATGCTTTCTTTGGCTTATAGCTTTGCAGCATGAGTTTGACACCAGGTATCTGTCTCTATGATACCCTTTTGGAGGATGTGTGTGTTATCTGGAGAATAAAGTATAGCCCACAGTATGCATTTTTATCAAGCGTGGGCAGACATATCCCTACTGTGCTTGCTTGTACCTAAGAAAGCTATATGCCAAACAGGAGTAGTCCCAGGACTGAGTGCAGGTGAATACCACTTGTTACTGGCATAGAATAGTACATGGAGGCTGCAAATGTTACTATGTGTCCTACATCTGTGAATCAATTCTCAAGCCATCATCTAACAATCGTTTATGGTCAGTCTGCTGAGGTTATGTATAATACCAGAATGTGGGATGGGTATGAATTGCTGGTGAGCTATAGCTTGGCTGTGTTGACCTCCCCTCCCTCACCTATAGCCTTATTAACTGGCTTGAAGTCTACTAGGTGTAGGAGCCATGATCTGGCCTTTAGAGAACTTAAGTGGGTATGGTGCAGTGTTTGCAGGTTCATAATGTCTCTGTTAATGAGTTCCATAATGCTGTGCTCCATAGCCTTCCAGATAACATTTGTCTTGCTTATAGGGTGAGAGTTTTCAGGATCTGTTGTAGTCCTATCCTTAATCAATTTATGTTAACATTTGCACTGGGTGTGACGACGGTGGGCAGGTTTAAGAATAAGTATATTAGAGGGTCAGGTCAGGTTTGAAGGTTAATAGACCAAGCCAGATAGGCAGGATTAAGTTGGTTTGTACATGTGCTGAGGAGAGATGCAGAGAATATTGTGAAATAGATGCTAAGGATGAAGCCGCCAAATAACAGGAAAAGAGGAATGGCTAAGATGAGGTTTATGGCTGCAGTGAGAGAGGACATGCAGGTGGATGGTGTGACAGCGCAAGATGCAGAGGGCAGGAAGAAATGGAAACAGATGATCTACTGTGGTGACCCGGAATGGGATCATCCGAAAGGAGAAGAAGAAGAAGACATTGGAGCTCAACCCTTGTGGACTGTGAACACCATTGCCGTGCGTCATTCCACAAGTATGTAACCTGTATAGAGGCTGCATCTGGACTGAGTGTTTAGGTGAGTGGTGACTTCATATGTCAGCTTGTGTATGACACAGCCAGGGACACTGTCCAGTACCATTGCCACTGTGGTTTGGACTTTGGTAAAGAGATGTTTTAACTAGAGTGTCTGTGAATCATCAGGTTTTACATTCTTCAGGTCTGGAAATGTGGCCCTTGTGTAACGACAGGGTGGTGAAATCCATATTCAAATTGTCTGACAAGGAATTGGTAATGTCAGTCAGATAAGTGTACTTTGTGACCATTTACATTAACTGTGACCTGATCTCAGATTTCCCCTGTAGATTATAAAAAACACTAAAAAAAGCTTTAGTGTTGTCTTTGGAATCCTTGCCATTTTGTATTTTGAAACTTGCCTTGTATGTTAATTGAGGGATTGTATTTTCTCAATGATACTGACCAGAGAGGTTATCCCTTCTTGGTATGTAATTCTTTTTTGGTACAACTTCACACCTTCTATTATATATTTAGATTATGGCAGGGGTCCATGAGACTAATGCACTTTTACTGTATAAGTGAGAATTTCTTGTGTTTGTGATAGCACAGTCCATGCAACCCTGTAGGTGAACAGTGTGCATTACTAAAGGATTATGCAGCTGGGACAGTGTTAACCTTAGTAATACAAACCAATGACAGATAGCAACAACAGCATCACCCACAGCACAGTGTCAACCCATGTCATACACACACATGCGTACTCAAGTTCCAAAATGTGTGTAGTACAATGCATACTTGCCACCAATAGAAACTATGGAGTGTTAACACTGGCCAATACAGGGCATTTCACCCTGCCCATTTGTCCAATATGCATGTACATGCAGACAGTGCACCTCCACCATGTTCACAAATGGACACCTGCAAACCTGTGTTGCACACACCCTACACTTACTGTCCACTGTATAACGCATGCTGACACAACTACACACATCAGCCAAGTGGCACATGGGCAAACAAAACACAGTTGGAATAAACACTGGTGAAAACAATACAACATTGCTAATTACAGCTTTAATGCATCATGCCTGCTCAGCTACACCTTCAAGGATATCATTACACTTTACTGCTGACAACATGTTACACATCCAGCCATTGCTATACTTTATTAAAGTCACCCTGTGCATCAGCACCATGTTAGCCTGTTCCTGCATCAATGTTACAGATGACAGGAGGTGGAACAGGTTTCATCATATGTTTGCAACAGAACATTCAGTCTCTCTACGTGTTTGAGGCAGCTAATCACATTAGTGAGCTGTGCGTGCTCTTACACCAAACATGCACATCATGCATTATGGGTAGGTGTGTTACATGTGTACATGGCCTACACCTTAACTATGACATGCACTTTTTATTTACAATAATAAATGTAGAACACACTCACCAGCATCTGTCTGCTGCCTTGATGTCACCCCAAAGGGACCTACATAGAGATGAGACAGTTTGTCACTGGCCACAACTGTGGCATTGGTACTGTGTGTTTGCAATCTTACAGTACAGCAACAGTTTACATTCACAGGGCTACAGATTATGTTCCAAATGATCAGTATTGCAGAACAACAGGCTCCACCTCTTTGAATGACACACTCCACATCTCACATATGCATGATCTACCAATACAGATAACAGCAGTCTACAGATATGCCATGTTACCTGCATGCTCCATGTGTGCTTGCTGGGTGGCTCCAACATCCATCATGGTGTATGTCTGCCGCTGTTGTTGTTGGGCAGGTGCCACCAGCAGCTCCTCCACTCTGGTGAGGGGGGAATGGATATTAACACCACCTCCTGTTGCAAGCTGTTGTCTAAGCACATCAGCAGCACGCTGACGGACATGTTTGAGAAGATCACTGCAGTGGTGGCATACCTGCTCATATGTCCAGTTATGCAGGCCTACCTCATTTATCCTGCAGGCAATATCTTGCCACATTGCAGTATGCTCCTGCTGGTCCTAGCTGGTTCATGAGAACATGAGACGGTAGTGCTGAATCATACTGCTAGTAATTATATCTTCAGCACTACTGTAACTGGGGTTCCTGTGATGGGCCATGATCCCTGGAAGACATAAATACAAAAATATGTCTGAGCAAGTCATATGGCACATTTAACATTATACAGTACAGATATCACTGAACTGCCATATATAGCAATCTATTAGCTAACCAAGAGTGAAACACTGTAACTGCCACTTATCAATGCTTATCCCACAACTGCTTGAAAGTGCCTTGTTCACTCTCTATCTAATGAACCATGTTCTGCACAACAACAAAATAAAATCACTATATAAGACTATACAAGAGTACCTGGCACACTGTATGCAACACGATGCACCACCTAGCCACAGCAGATATACATCAAGCTGATGTGTAAAGGAATATATCATCCATCCCAATCAGTGTAAGGTCCAGTAAATGTATTACTATTATACCACACAACTTGTTAATGGCAAACTCATGGCCAAAATATGTGCACAATTGGGAATATAAGTTGCATACTGATGTAGTACACTGAATGTCACTAGATACGCAGTTATATGTTTTACCACACATATGTCAAAGGACATGTTACAGACATACCCACACACACATCAGACATAATTACAAGACACAAAGGTATGACAACCCAGATAAGCTTTCAGTGTGTACTATACAGTACTGTGTGTCAGTACTTACACAACCTTAATCTTGAGAAATGTAATCTGTGATGAATACAGGGACCACACAAAACAGTGGATGCAAGCAATGTGGACATACACCATACTTTGCTGTACAGGCCCAGAGGTTCAAGTAGCACTACAGTGCACACAGGATTTGGATTCAACATCGGAACCAATCAATAATCATAGACGTAGTGCTTTAGCCTCCAATGACACACCCTAATTAAAACCAAGGGACTTAATCACACTGTATGCAATAGCACTTGTTCTGCCTAGCAACAGAATACACAGATTTTGCTAGGATCAAAGCAAGGACCCATAATACCATGACATAAACAGTTTCCCACTAAGCTATCCCACAGATACATATCTTTGACATATTCACAAACATATTGACCATCACAGTCAGTCAACAGTACAGAGAATCTATTGCAACAAGTAGATGTAGGTGTGTATGAGTATATATAACTATATATATATATATATATATATATATATATATATATACATACACACACATATATATATATATATATATATATATATATATATATATATATATATATATATGTGTATACATATACACATCCATTGGTCTGCATATACATATATATGTAGGCACATATACATTTCACCTTTCATAGTGAGAATATCAATTATACAAAGGATGTATGGTGTACAGTACTGTAATAAAATCGCACAGTCTTGGGATAAATGTATTGAAGGTGTTCACAGCCGAGGTAACTTTAACAGGCCTTACTGGCTTCAATATTGCAAAGTGAACAAACCACCCACAGTGTTTAAACACCACATGTCATATACCAGCACTGTATGCTGTCTTGTTTGTCAAACACTAAAACCTACATATAAATATGCGCATACTAATCTTCACCAACATATATATCTCCACACAGTTGCAATATGTCCCCTGCTCAATGCACATATACATATGTGAATATATATGACACATATATATTTCTCCATATGTGTGTGGCATACACACACAAGGTCCACACTGTTGTAAGTTCCTGGACCTCACAGCTGAACTGTAGGGCTTTGCTGCAACACAAACAGGTGTCACATATGAACACACACTAACATTAGGGGGTATATATGGCTACAGATGCTAGATAAGCATACTAGACTGCTACAGCAGTTGCCAATGCTAAGCTACACTTTAATATGACTATCATGCATGTGTTGTTCTGTCACACCTATGTTTATATAATGTCAGCGCTAATCCCCCTCAACAGCCATTGGCCACACTACAGTACAGAACACAGTTAACATGGATCAGATCTTTGACATTTAATGCTGAGCTACACATTTCACAGGTATTGCCCACTGCCAACAGGTACACACAGTATTGTCCATAGCAGTAGTTAAGCAGAACATCTGTGCATAAAGAAATACTGCTGCCACATATGAATGTTTCACATTATGTAGACTATTCTTCAATAACATCTACAGAGCTAAAATTTGTTTCAAAATCAGGGACATCCCTGAAAATTAGGGACAGTTGGGAGGTATAGCCTCTGCCCTAAACAGATATGCCAGTGTCTGTCCTGCTGTGATACTGTGTGGGGTTGTAAAGTGATGGTGTAACATTATTTCCTGCTAGAATGTCTGCTTCTCTTATCATGTAATGTAATCCCACAACAACTGTTGGTCAACATCCACAGAACAAGTTGTGTGGTGTGGTATTCCTATTTTTCCTTTACATTCACTCATTCTGATACATTATATATTTATTTAAGCACCAGCTTGATGTATATTTACTGTGGCTTAGTGGTACTTCATGCTGTGTAGTGTGTCTAAAGTCCGGGGTTCGAGACTGACAGACGTGTTTTATTTTGCTCCTGAGTAGAACAAGGGCCCTCACATACAGATGGACTAAGGCACTTTTAAGCAGTTGTAAGTAGGTTTGCGCTGGTTTGCGCATTACTTAGCCAAGTGCAAACAAGCGCAAACTTGCGTAAACTCACTAACTACTGCTTAATAGTGCTTACTATCGTTTACCCCCGCACTCATTTCTTTGAAAGAAAAGAAAAATGGGGAGATAGGAATGTGGTGAAAAAGAGGCACAAAGAGGGAAAGACAGTAGGGAAAATAGCTTGGGATGTACAGGACGGGTGTAGGGAAGGTCCATAGCTGCCCATTTCTTCAACAGCAACAGCTGTGCATATGCAATAAATTTGGAGGTAGATATAAAACCTTCAACCCCTGAGAGAGGGGTGAGGACAACAAAGTATGTTGTAATGCTAATTAAATAACATGACCAGTGGACATGTGTGCAAAATGAGTAGCTATGTATGGGGCATAATTTTTTTTGGGGGGGAGCAGATTGCCCTTTTTTTTTCAGGTGAGAGTGGAATGTGGGGTAGGGGAAGTAGTATATTTGGAGAGGTAAAAAAGACAAGACAAACAAGACACATACAGGGCTGGTATATGACACATGTGGTAGGTGAACACCTTTGACGGGGAGGGATGTTTGGAAATCGCAAGCCCATGAGCCCCCAGATGGAAATAGTGGGACTGAGGTCCCCACCCATGGGCAGTCACCACTGCACCTTCACGGCCCAGAGGGTGGCTGTGCTGGGGGCTGTGTAGGAGGGGCTGGATGACCTGGGAGTTGCGCCACTTGAGCCTCAAGCTGGCATAGAGGTTCTGCAACAGAACATTCAGTCTCTCTACGCATCACAGCCCGGACCGTTCGAAGGGTGATAGGTGGCCCTCCTCTGCCCAGTCTTGCACAGTGGGCCACGTCCCATCCCCTGCAGCGCTTCCACCTGAAGGTGGCACAGGGCCAATGGAGGAGGAGATCCCAGGCTAGGCACCGGATCTGCTGGTGCCAGGTGCCATGGCCAGCTGAGGTGGGACAGGTGGGTCCGCTTGGACCAGCCTTCCCATACAAACTATGTTTTGAAGAGTTTAATAAAGTTATGGGTTAGTAACAGTCAACAGCATTCCCAATTAGTTATAACAGCATGCAGAAGTATTCCCATTAACCCAACACACCAGATTTTCAACAGTTGAAAAGCAAGCATAACACATGCATATATAGAACAATAGTGGACATTACAACAGCATGCAGGTTGAATTGATGGCAACTGGCCACCAATACTGTGGTATTCTAAAAGGGCACATGCATAGAAATAAATGCAAATATTTATAAACCAATAGGACATATGTCCCAACAAATGTTTTGAGATTAGACATATCGATTGAGGTGCGGAATTGCATTTTTTATGCACATACATTAGGGTGGAAAAAGATAGCTCAATTAACAACTTATATATCCTTCTAGTTTTCACTACATTCCTATTAACTGCAGTTATATGTCCCTTACATGTATTATTACACTACCCAATGTCCTTCTATTGTGCAATTGGATTTTGCTAGATCATTATATACATGAGCTGTATCTTTAATACAAACTGTCCAAGATGCAGATGTTACTGGTACATATTTTGAGAGTTGCTCACATACACTAGTGCTAAGATGGTACACTGACAGCTCTACTTTCATATAATTATCTAGATATGTTTAGGTGAAAGTATCAGTTATATGTTAACAGCTCCCTACATTTCTGGCAGCACACTGACATTTCTGTGGAACACAATACCAAGCTACTCATGTGCCAGATTAACCTGTACATGCTGGGCATGAACCAACAGTTGAGGCCTGCAAATATGCATAAAAGCTACTGGCACTCCCTTCATCCACGTTATATGGGCCTACCCAAGTGTGGGTTGACACTGCTTAATACAACACCACTATTTGTAGAATGCAAAAGTACAACCACATATCAAAGAAAATGACATAGACAGACTACAGGAATTATACATTTATTAAAGGATTATTACACCTTTATTTATTGGGTTAAAACACTTTTTGAAGGCTCTCTCATTTATTTTATATAACAGTACATGCAGAATACTTACTAACCTGCCTGATGACGCAGCCTTTGCAGCCTATCTTCATGGGCTTGCTGATTCATAGCCTGGACACCTGCAGCTGTGAAGTAAATGCAGGGATATTGACATACCTATCCATAGTATAGATAAGCATAGCAATTTTTAACTACTTAATACAATGGCTACTTACTCAGTACTGGGGCATTAGGCATTGCACTGGATTCCTGGATCCACTGGTCCAGTTGATCCTCCCTACATCACTTCAGGTCAGAATAATGGTGCCTGACCTGCTCACCAGTCCGAGGAACACCAGTGGCACTGGTGAGATCACGAGCAAGACTGTTCCAGGCCTCCGTTTTATATAGGGTTCCCTGGTACTGGCCCCACAGGAGTCTTTCCTCATGATTGTGGACAAGGAGCCAAACCATTATTTTGGACTCCTCAATGTCCCAGCATTGTGCTCTAAATCGAGTGCCTTCTCCAACACCGGCCATGCGGACTGCAGAAGGAAGCTACAACCAGTTATAGCAAGTATTCCCACCTGTGGAGCTTAAATATGCCTCATTTCCCACACTTATTTGTGATTGGCCAGTTTTGAAAAAACTCAGCTGTAGGCACACCTGCTTAGCTGATGTTGGCAATGTAAAATTCCTTTGATAGATATGTGTCTGTTGAAAGTGCATGTTTATGAAATGTTGTCATGGCTTAGTTGATAAGTACTGTGACTATAATGCTCAGTATCCTGAGTTCGAGCCCTGTCACTTCTTTTTATTTTTCTACTGGCAGACCTGACTGGTTAAGGTACAGTAAAGGAGATGTGATCATGTTTAATCTACTTTGCTCAACTTTGCCCGACTTTGCCCAACGTGGCTCGACGTTGCCCAACATTGTGCTGGTTAGCGCGGTGCACAGCTATGCGCAACTATGTTAGTGCAGCTACGAGCAATTGGATTTAAATATGCTCAATACTGGTAAAATGTGCTTAGCAGTACTTTATATTGCTTAAAATAGGGTACTCATGCTTCAGAATGCATAGCCATTTCACCTTTATATATATATATATATATATATATATATATATATATATATATATATAAAACATTTGTTCACTACTACATTTAAGTTTTCAATGCTTTTTACAAAATGTATACATTAAAAATGTCAGGAAATATTTTTGTATACAGATTTCCAACAGAAAATGGAACGTGCAGTAGTGGGACTCAATCGGGGAATGTCTCGTCTTTGTGCGAAGGCTCTAACCATTACGCTATCGCTATTTTGCTTAATTTGCATATATTTTTCTTATTATCCTCTTCTGGTGTCTAAGCTGCTAACTGTAGCTAAGCAATGGGAAAACCCATGCAAACATGCGCAAATACGGGCAGCTATATTGGATGAAATAAAAGAAGTTAAAAAATATTTCTATTTTTAATTTTGTCAATTGTTAACATATGGGGGAGTGTAGTGTTACATTGTGCACATGTGAGCGGACTCGGTCATGTAACTTGACATTGCGGCTTTTCTTCATTGCAGAGGCGTGGATTTTTGGACTGCTTGGCAGTCTGACACACCTCCAACACTTGTCCACGCTCCGTGTAAGCTTTAGAGTTGAGGCAGCGCGCCCTCTTTAATATGCATGGCACGCTGCCATCATATTCTTAGACTGGCACTTCCGTGTAAGACTAATCTAGTCTTACATGGAAGATTAGTAAATCCTGGGGGGTGAATGTGAATGTATTTTATCTGAAGAAATCTCCATGAGAGATGAAAGCGCTTATGTATGGTGTTTTATCTGATTAAATTTATTGCACTTTTCTCACATTGAGTCCGATCAGTTCTGTCTACAGTTTACTGATGTTGGCAATGTAAAATTCCTTTGATAGATATGTGTCTGTTGAAAGTGCTACTAGTTTTTTGTGTCTTCAGATAAACTTCTTTACATCTTTGCTGATCTTCCAGATGCCAAAGTAATTATTGTCTTACTCTTGCAAGCTACCTTCGTACATAGCACAGTACTTGTCATCAGTTAGTAACTTGTTTGCTACCTAATATTTTTAAGCTTCAAACTAAAGTTTTGTGAGACTTTCTCATCCTACCCATTTTGTATCCCAGCCTCTAATGACATATATAATTGTAAAACTATTTTACGTCAAAGGGACTGCTTTGTCAAAAATGTTATAGGTGGTGGAATTGGTTAGTTGCAAGGTTTGTCATCTGGTAGAGGAGTCAAATTTTGTTTCATTCAGTTTCCTGTATGTGGGTCTAGGAAATAATGACAAAGAAAAATGGGTTTTTAATGACATTTCTGATATTAGGGTTCAGTATGTGTGTGGAGGGTGCACAACTGTTTTCATGTTAGGCTAGAATAACAGCTAGGGAGGGGCTAGATTATGCTTATGTTGCAAGGGTACAGCTTCCTCAATACACACATCCAAGAGGAAGTAAAATTCTGAAGAGCAGGCAGCAACCTGAGGTACACATTTTCCTAGGAAACTATACCATTTATGATTACCAATAAGAAAGAAGAGTCGTAAGCAATTGATTTGAGTATAATCCATAAATGTAGTGCAGTTGCTAGACGCCACAATGCACATTTTTAGATATATGGTGAAAGAGAAATCGTTAAATATGACAAGGGAAGAGATAGCTAGTGAGGTGGTAGAACTGACAGAAATATTTATGTGAAAAGATCTGGAAGATTAACACCTCTGATGGTAAGGAGGACAATTTGATCAATTTTATTGTTTATAAAATTCAAAAATCTCTGGCCATATTTGTTTTTTGGAGTAAATCTTTGCCAGTTTATGTGTGAATGACTGAAGTTATCCATAAGGAAGGTATTTGGTTAAATGGTTAACTTTTCAAACTGAGTAGGGTACTTTACATACTCTGAAGATGTAACAGGGCTCCATATTTTGCCAAACTGGCATAATTCATTTTAGTGAACATAACCTGGACTCAAATCAGTTCCAGAATTGTATCATGCTAAAATCTGGTGCTAAAAAATGGGATTGCAAAAATACACACACCATACATTTGCACCTGGATCTCAATTCTATATAGGCACTGAACCCTAAAAGAGAGGGTTTGCTATCATTACACTGAAACCATGTTTCTGTAATTAAAAAAATACTGATGTCTTTGAGGGGAAGGAAAGTCTTGAGTAGAGGGTTTTTGTTTCTTCTTCTTACATTCGGGAGTACTACTTTCATATTATCTGTACTGAAACCTTTTAAGATGGGATGTCCCTCAGGCGAATTCTGCCTTTATACAAAAAAAAAACAAAAAAAAAAAAACATTATGTGGAGAGTGTAAGTTTTAGCCAGTATATGAAAAATGATGGGTGAGAGCTGCAGGCCATTCATGATGAAGCGGGGAGGGGGGAGCACTGTTGGCCTTTTCATACAAAGTAGACATGCACTGTTGCTTCTTGAATGGTATCCATACTGTTACTGCTTGAATTACACCAATTTATTACCGAGGTATTGAAGGCAATTATTTAAAGTAGTCATCATTCTTGGTGAATGTAAATTGCTGCTCAATGCCAGGATCATGTCTTCTTCCAAGACAGAGCAGGGAGCTCAATAGTGTGTCTCTACATCTTCCTCTGGATGAAACACCCATGACTATTCATCCCTACCTGGGCAACTACAAGGTTGTAATCATGTCTGAGTGCTGCAGTGACACAAGATCCCTAGTTTTATCATTAATGGTAATACCAGAGGTGAATGTAGTGTCACTCTATCATCTGCCAACCTTCTGACTACTGTGTCAGGGTGTCTTACAATTTTTAACACCAGATGATATGTTTGATAAAATGCTTTATGCCTTTTCCTTCATTTCTAATGCACAGAGAGTATATAAGCATACCATTTCCATAGAAAGTGCAATCCATTACATATTCTGTGTAGAAGAGTGGCAATCGGCAAACTTACTTTGGCAGGTGTGCAGGTGCAGAGTTAACAATTGTGAAACAAATTTCACTGGAATGATGTTTTTATTGTAGTAGAAAATATGACACTCGGGCAGTTATCTTTTTTTCTTGAACAGGACACTGATGAATTGCACATCTGCCTGTGAGGTAGATGACTCTGTGGAACTGAGAAGCACTTAATTGTCATGGACGGCAGTGACAGACAATACTTCTTAATGGAAAAAATTAAATTTACAGAACTGTCATGACTTCTTCTTTCATTAAACAATTTTTGATGTACATAAGGTCTGCTTGGCTTGCATTTTTCTGCCTTCTTGTTGAAATGCTTGATAAGGTGAAGTTCTTTTTAACTGTTTTTGGATCTGCTGTAACTTCTGGATGCCTATACCAATAATCTATCATTCTTTCATGAGGAAATACTGTCTTCTATGTCTTTCATTATTCAAAACAGGTCACCTTGCATGTTCTTCTTGTATAGCGTGTCCTCACTTGAATGCTGTGGATTTCCTTCAGGTATGCAAAGGTTTCTCTCACACCCTTCCTACCTCTTTACTTCAGTATTATACAAGTACATTTATTTTAGTGGTTTATATCATGCCTGGTGAGGACTTTATACTATTTGTATTGCCCTTCTCTATACTACCCCCTATCGTGTATGCATCCTGGTGAAAATGAAGTTCCCTTCAACTGCATGCAGTGTTTGAACATATTGTTGATAGCTGTTTATATAAAGGGATAATCACATTTTTTTCCCTACAGGTGATGGCTCTTCAGTGCAAGCAAGCACTTTGCCTTTTTTTGTTCCTTTTGTTGCATTAAAACTAAAAAAATTCAAAAGAAATCAGTACCATCTTTCAATAAACTATTCTTATACAGTATGTCATTATACTGAAGCAGTTTTTGTTTTAGAAATTCTTTGCTTCTTACTCATTTTTCTTGCAACTGTCTTTTTTGTTCCCTTTTCACATTTTTAACTTTAGATCATCGAAGTATCTTAGATTCTGTTCAACTTTTATTATTATTACTGCTTTTCTTTCAGTTGTGTACTTTTTTCCACAGGTTATGGTTTCCTCAGATGTGTTTCTTATGTTAACTTGAAATTATTATGTTTTAGTCCATCTTTTGCAGCCCCCTTTCTACCCCTTGTAGACCTTCTAATATAGCAACCCGGTTGCATCTCTTTGTAATATTAACTAAAATGCATACTTTCCTTTCAGAATGTATGCAATATGACTTATATAGACACTGGGAGAACCCAGAGGCAGTTCTGTCTCCTGTGGTATCCCACTGGTAACTATGTGAGGAATTGCAGTATAGTTTCATTCACAAAACAACCCTACCCTCAATTTACAGTACAGCAGCAGATACTTCACGCCAAAATGACTATCTAGTCAGTAATATAGATTAACTACTGACATTCAATAAAATACTCAGAGACCATCTGTTCAAAGAAAATAAATGCAAGGGCTGTAGAGACATTCATGGGGATTCATTAAAGAACCTAACATGAGCCGGTTTATGCTAAAAAGATCTTGCTCCCATGATGAGCTGATTTGTGCTTCAGAGATATGTTAGCTAAAATGAGGTAAGATCTCATTAGCAGCTATTTTGCATATCTCTGAATTGCATTTATTACTGCAGAGTGACAATAGTAAACTGCTGCTCATGTAGGCACTGGTGACCCCTCGCACAGTCACTCTCCCACATACATGCATTAGATACTCAAATACAAAGGCTCCCTATTATGCTGTCGCAGACACAGGTTGGCAAATGAGTCTTTGTTGAACTGAAAAGCGCAAAAAGGCAAAATAGTGAAGCGGCTTTTCAGCAAATTCTTTCCCTGGGAAATAATTTGCTTGGATGCTTTCGCTACTTTGCCATTTTCAGCACTGTAGTGCGATCTCAGAGTTGGTATACTTAAGTAGGGGGGGTGTAATGTTTTACAGTTTTTTTTTTTTTTTTTTTCTCGGAACAAAAATAACTGTGCTGAGGTTTCAAAGTTGTAAGCTTTCACTTACATGGGGTCGATTATGTGTTGTCCGTGCTTCTGAGAGTGCAATATCGTAATATAGACCCGAACACAAACACGCACACACACACACACACACACACACACACACACACACACACACACACACACACACACATACACACACACACACACACACACACACACACACACACACACACACACACACCACACACGCACATGGACACACACACACACACACACGCACGCACACTGCACACACTGCACACACCTCACACACCACACACACACACGCACACACACACACACACACACACACACACACACACACACACACACACACACACACACACACACACACACACACAAAACAGTCCCTGTATCTGTCACTGACTTGTCTGCCCTTCTGTCTTTCACCATACCCCCAAGCCCCATAATAATTGAAGTACCAGTACAATATGCATCTAGTATGTCATAATGACCAGTGTGTGACCCCCACCCCCAATCACAGTAGTTCTGTAAGTGCTATTATAACACTGCCATGGTGAATAGTGTATCCACCATTCCCCTGCTTATCGTAGCAATGCTAGTGCCATTATGGCACTAAACAATAATCAATTTTGTGTCTTGTGAATGCCTCAACCCACCTATCCCTGTAGTGATGCTGGTGCTGTTATGGCACTTGATTATAATTCCTTGGTGTCTAGTGAGCGCCCCCTCCCCCCCCCCCCCATCCCAGTACTGCTATTTGTATCATTGCCATTAAGGCACTTACATTTAGAGTACTTCCTGGTATATAGTTTCCCCCAATCATGTACTGATGCCAGTGCCATTAAGGCACTTATACTGAATGTCTCTCTGGTGTCTAGAGACCCCACCCACCCCTGATCCCCATACCACAGTCATGGTAAGTAACTGAACATGGTCTTTTGGCTGTGGTTAATACCACAAGATGGTGGAGATGGCTGTACTGATCTACATGGCCAAGTGATTTTTTGAGTCACTTGGCATGTATATGCCTTCTTGGAGTGAGTGATTGTACCTGGCTAGTTAGCATATGCCTCAACCATGAAATGCTTCATTGGCATTCAGCATAGCTGTGGGGCCACCCGTAAGCAGTGCTGTACATCTTTGTGCTAGAACAACATGCAGCACCATGTCAAGATGATTACTGAATCATAAAAAGGTACATGCACATGTACTCGGAGGTGTACACATCACTGTGCTTTCATGAATCCTGCCCATTGCCAAATGTAATGGTACACTAATTCATACGTTCCACTGTACTGGTGGTTCCATTCCAAAACATGATGTTTTTTCAGTAGATATCAGATTACAAACATGTACACATGCAAATACATTGAACACCTTCTACTTAGGCACTGTTAGAATGATAGAAATGAAAGGATAATATTATCTATTTATGACTTCAAACAAGACCTCCAGCATATTGTGTTCTTGTCACTGCCACAGGAACAACAAGAGTCTGTGGACAAATAGACAGATAGAATTTTATCCCTTAGATCCTTATCTTTTTAGCTAAGAAAACCCCCAGTGTAGTGATCATGGTCAAATTACAAACACATACAAATACAAAGAAAGCCCTCTACTTGGACACTGCTGGAATCACAGTAGTGAAATATCAGCACTCAATGGAGACTCATAACCAAGACATCTAGCATATCATGCTGTCATCACTGCCACTGGGAACACAAGAGCCTCTTCATGTGTAAGTGTTGAGTTTTCCCTTTAGATCAGGTTTAGTCCAACTGATACTACCTTAGGAAAGCAAGAGTGATGCAGATATTAATTCCTTGTTTTTTTTTTCCTCGCACAGTGACGCAACACTTACAGGCTGAATACTAATCCATTACACTGTATTAACACCCTACAGTGCTGAGAGGTGTGCAGTATGCTTACATACAATTCTGTATTTATAATGAAGTTCACGTTGTGTATTTAAACATTAAGAATTCATATATTCTTTCAGATGTTGTTTAATGCTTTACTTGTTTGGTACCATAACTTTGTTTCTTCTTTCAGATGTTGTTTAATGTTTTACTTGTTTGGTACCATAACTTTGTTTCTTCTTTCAGATGTTGTTTAATGCTTTACTTGTTTGGTACCATAACTTTGTTTCTTCTTTCAGATGTTTTTTAATGTTTTACTTGTTTGGTACCATAACTTTGTTTCTTCTTTCAGATGTTGTTTAATGTTTTACTTGTTTGGTACCATAACTTTGTTGTGTGTGGTGCATGCTATCTTTGTCAATTGCTCTAAAGGCAGTATTTTTTTGCCTTTGCATCCCTAAGTGTATTTCATATTTATCATGTTTGCCATTGTGGCTTGGGTAATGGCTAAAAAGGGTCCTGAAACCTGTTTGTTTGCCCAGTTAAAAAAAGTATGAATAAAAATAAAAAATATAAAATAAAAATAAAAAATAATAATAAAAATAAAAAGCCTTTCATCTCTTTCTATCATGATGTGGCAACAGTAGCCAGAAAAATCATTCCACTTAATTTAGTTAATATCTATGAGTGGGTCTACTTCATTATATCAAAAGTTTACATAACCGAAACTTAAATAATTGAGATGAGAAGACTGATATTACACAAGAACGAACCTTTACATTGCCAAGATCCAGAAGAGCAAAACATCACTCACACACCACATGGAGCTTCTGAATGCAGATCATGGTACAGTGTGGATCGAGAAATTTCCCCATTTCACCACTATAGTATGATCTCGGAGTTGGTATATATGCACGCTCAGCCCCCCACATGGGGAGTGCAGAGGGGCTTGTCCCCCTGCAAAAATATAAAGCAAGTTAGATTTTTTTGTGTTGAAATACAGCAGGTGGTGTTTTGTTGTTTTGAAAAGGTTTGGTCTTGTGTGATTTCGGCCTTCTCGTCTTGAATGTTTAAGTTTTGGTTATGTGAACTTTTGTTCGACTGAAGTAGACCCCTATGAGTACATTGTTCTGATCCAAAGATGTCATCACTCTCTTATTCAAGTCAGCTATGTAGTAAGCCACCTATTTCAGCTGTGCCTTACCAGGCACATCATGCAATTGGAAAAGACCCAAACGTTCCTAAATAAGAATATCATAGGCCTATGGACCCTGAGCTGCCAGGAGTAGTTGTTAGTATTATCCTTTTACTTGTTGTGCTCGTTGGGAGTGATATACCTGTCCTTCTGAGTCATGAAGGACCCTGCTGTCTTTGATCTTCCATATCTCCACATGTCTAATAATTCCATAAATACCAGAAACGGGGACTTAAATCTCCATCCACAGATAGTAACACATGGTGAGATAAGTCACACAGTGTCTCTACCACCTCTGGAACAGCCTGCAAGTTAAGTAGAGTGACACATCTGATTCCTTCCTTCCAAAAGTAAATAGATAAGTGGATGGGCACCCAAAAAGTCACCGGAGACTTTCAGTTCTCACCCCTCCCCTTCAAGGGGGTGCAGCTTGAGCTTGAGTATTGATAAACAGACTGGTCTTATGGCTAAATTGCCTTGAAATTTCATTGATTTCTGTTATTAAACTGTTCATTCTTTCACTGTACATAATTCATTGTTGGAAATGGGCCATAGGACAGCCCACTTACCTGGTTACCAAAAGAAATAAGTAATACCCCAATATGTTCAAAAGCTTTAAGGTATGCCATTTGTGTCATTTCACGTACATACAATTTATGAGACTTGCAAGCGTAAGACAAGTAATATACTGCCATGGTAGAATTAGGTAACTATTTTAAGTGGTATACCTGTAAGTAAAAGTAAGCAATATTTTTAAGAACCTTCACTACAGGACATATAACAGGAATAAAATATGAAATTAGATAAATATTTTACTGCTTGCCTTATCTAATGCCAAATATGTTAATAGTTGGACTAGCTTTGTTAGACAGTTGACTGCATTGCAAGAATCGTACACATTCTTCTCAATATAACATCAATATTTAACCTTGGGAAGATGCCCTATATAAGCAGACTGGAAACCTTGTTATGTTTTATATATGTGTATATATATATATATATATATATATATATATATATATATATATATATATATATATATATATATATATAAAACAGCAACATTTTCAAAAAGTTCTTTGTACTTTGTGAAAATGGTAGGAACAGAAAACTTGAACACATTTTTGCATCAATAAACAGTAGATTCGGTCATACGCTACCTGATAAGCAATATAAAGTACAAGCATTAATATTTTATTATGACTGATACTAGTAAAAAATGGGCCACTAAAATGAACTCCCAGCAAAAATCAACCTGTACCTCTCATACAAATTAAAAAAAATCATCTCCAATGCATGAGTAAAACAAAGCATTCCAAATGGAATAATTATGACAAATGTAAAAGCAGTAACTATGTTAGAATTCACAAAACAATACTTTATACTTCCACTTTTAGTAAGGAACCTTTGTATAACTCATTTCTACAGATTGAACAAATGGATCCAGGGCACCTTAATAAAGCCCCTTTCTAGAGGAGGGTGTTTAAGATCTCAATCACCGTTTTCATTTATTACATGTTTAGGTAATTCTTTACTGAGATTATTGACATGATATCTGAAATGGAGTATTCTATGGATGTCTTTAAGAAAAGTTTTGAAGTGTAGTGAATTATGCATATAAAACAGAAGACCTGGTAGATTTGGCAAAGGAAGGATCAGGTAGTGAACAATGAGGTACTCTGAGATGAAATGGGTCCCCTTTGTTAAAAATGTGGTTGGTGTTCTTTGAAAACACTGGTCAGTGTAGAGAAAGTCAATACAATGCCTAGGAATTTGAAAGTTTCCATTAGGAATGCTAAGACAATCTCTGACTATCTGATATGAGTTAGGATGAAATGTAAGGTACATGGGATTGGATGAAGGGATACTTTCCTCTGTGCAGGTGTTCATGGGATTGGGAAAAGGGATACTTTCTCCTATGCAGGTGCTCATGGGATTGGGAGAAGGGATACTTTCCACTGTGCAAGTGCTCATGGGACTGGGAAAAGGAATACTTTCCCCTGTGCAGGTACTGATGGGATTGGGAGAAAGATACTTTCCCCTGTGCTGGTGCTCTACTTTCATTTATTAAACTAACATTTGTTAAATGAGAAAGCCCAACTTAGAACAAAGCCAATTTTCAGCAGAAGCCCAGGGAGAAATGCTCCAGACACATGTCTTTGGAATGTGGAAGGAAACCCACACGAATGCAGGGAGGACATGTAGACTCCACACAGAAGACACCCCAGCCAAGAATCGAACCAAAGAACTTTTTGCTGTGAGGTGACAATGCTACCACTGGTTGTACACACATGCTTACCTAATCAAGGTTTGAAATAAATGATTTTGTGTTCACTTTATTTGCTGTAAAGTGAGAATGTGCCCCTCTAATACATTACATTAGGTAGACTAATAGAAACCTACATCTCAGAATACTAAAACATAAAAGGAATGTAAGAAAACAGTAGTGAAGGAGTCCAGCAGCGGTGCATATTTTTTATTATACAATGACAGCTCATTACTACTGAGAAACAAGCACGCTATTTGGACAGCTCAACCAGTGTGCCACTTGTAAATTGAGCATATACCAATAGAAAAAGTCCATCCACTGAAGTACCATTCAGTGGCCAGATGTTCTATTAGTATGTGCTGAGGGACAGTGCAAAATACAAAAGAATCAGGTACATTCTGCAAAACTAAACAGTCAGAAACATATATGATTTTCCTGGGATTTCTACACTGTCCCTTAAGAAAATCTCATCAGTAACCCAGTCAGTGTATAAATCGATGTTACCCCAACAGAAATGAGTGTGGTGTGTGAGCAGTTGATTAAGTTCTTCAAATTTCTCTTCTGAAGTTGCAGAATGTCATAAATTGGTTCAGCAAACAAAACTGAAATCAGCAGTGGTAAGGTAGGCTCCGTGTCCATGTTGGAAGTGTACATGAAAGTTTTCCACATACAGGAACCTACACAGAAGCAAGGGCATGTAGAAGTCCTGAAATATGGACAGAAAAACCATTGGAAAGGTAAAAACAGGCATGCAATGGCTGAAGATGTCCAAAAGAATAGGTAATGTGTGTCCCATCACTATAAATATTACAATTTTAATATTGGCACAAATTTCCACCATGCGCCATTATGTGCAAAACATTTGAAAATGATTAAAAAAATTTAATTTAAAAGATTGGTATGATGTATTGCCACAACAGGTACAGTAATACCCTGTAATATGTCTTTAACTCCATGTTCTTGTGTTGTTGCTCACTTACACTGCTACTATCCCTGTAGTGTCCAGGTTATCGCACAGTTATTATTTAAGTGATGTACCAAATCGGTGGATTTGTTGAATCACAAAAAGCAAGGACCATGTAGGGCTGTTTACTCTGTGTAAGCCACTACACGGTGTTTATGTTTTCCATAGATGTTGATGACATCAGGTGGGTGTGTCAGGTAACATTCTGACTTCAATGGGTCTTTTTGCCCGGGAGCTCAGTGAGCTGCTTCAAGCAAACAATAATTTTACTGGAATCCAAATTTCCATGAGCAGACTCCAGACATGAGCTAGACATCCAGAAACAAAAAACAGATGCATTCAGTCAAGAGTGGTGAGCCTGAACTTCATGCAAGCCCTTTAAGTGGGGTTGCACTCCAGTAATCTCCTCTAGTTAGGGAACTTTGCTTGAATACTGCTCTGGCGCCAATTGTTATTGTTAGACTAGGGTGCAGATAGTCTTGGATTCAAGTACAGGGTATGTCAACTTTTAATTATACTGTGCTGACATTGTAGATCATAGAAATGAAGTGCTGTTATCTGTACTTAGGGTATTCTGTACATATCATTACAGTAGGGATGATATTATAAAATGTCTTACATAAGCTGCTGTCATTATGCATAGCTGCTGTCTCAATGAACAGAGCTCAATACTGCTCACTGCAGCAGGAGTTGCAAATCCTGGTAACTGCAACCTAATTAGGTGAATGTGATTTAAAGTAGCCAATGTACATAAACATGTACTGAGGCCAAAAGGGGTATTTTCGAGTGTTTTTATATTTTTTTCATGAAGTAGAGTGAACATTAAATACGTTTTATTACATCAAGAGGTCTTTGTGGGCTTTTTCCAAAGTGCTTAGTAGGAGCCTTGCAGTATACTCAATGCACATGTACAGAAATGTTCATAGTTTGTGCTATGCTGCACAATCTGATCCTGTGGAAACAGCTGCAGTATGATCAATTAGGGGAATGGGCGCACATTCCCCCACCAATGCCTCAGTCACCACAGCCACAGTCAGAGGAGGACTCAGAGGAGGAAACCACAGCTGCTGTCCCTGTAGGTAGATTTAGATGTGCTCAGTATGCCCTTGCTTTGGTTAACAGACAATGCATAGCACATTCACTGACCACCTAGGATCTAATACCTTCCTCTTACTCACATGTATATATTAACATTGATGTCAGGCAACTCATAAACCTTTATATATACATATATTGGCTGATTACTGCTTACATCAGACAGAGTCATCCCTGAACTACTGCCGATTTGCAAGGTAAGGCCTGAACCTAGACTGTAGTGCATATCCTTCTATATGTTTTACCTTGTTACAGTATACAAATATATAGTGGTGCTTTTGTAGATAACTTAAGTTAACATGTGAGTATACACATTTATAATACTACAATGTTTCCATATATACTTTTTATGCATCAGGCATGAAACACTCACACAGTCCAATCACATACTGTTACGTCATGCAAGAGAGACATTAGGAAGTGACTCAAGTCCATTGCAGTTTCTGACTTCAGGCTACTTTGTATATTAACAGTAAATGTGTATTACCCCACCCATAAAAACAGGATTGTAAGACAGAGACATGTATAGTTATAATCATATTTATAACAGGAGCTGTGTCTACTAACTGGTCTGTGTCCAAATATACATCATAGAAGTACTTGTACAATATACAGTACATGGTTTGATAGCAGTGTACAGTTTTTCTGAAGGTGGCTGTGTGAGGAATAACTGCAGTTTTGAAAGCAGCTTCTCTGGCCAAAAGGACTAAAGCAGCCATCCTGCTTGATGAAGTTGTAATGGTGTTTACGGTTCAAATTCTGATGTAAGTTAAACTTCTGGAGGTGTTTTTGCTATAGTTTGTGTTTCTCACAAACTGTGACTCTGTATCCATAATGTTTTAAACTGTATATATATATATATATATATATATATATATTTTTTTTTGCGAGATGCGTTGTGTGCTGACAGCAGTTGTAATAATGCTTAAATATTTTGTGTGAAGTACAAAACTGCAGAAAAAGGAAATAGATAAGATTTATATATTGCACATAGCAACTGTGAAATCATGGCCTGGAGTACTGAAAGGAGTAGGCTGCAGTAACACGTATACATTACATAATAGGAAGGCTGGATGTTAGCAATCCACCTCATATTTGCACACTGCTTACCTATGCACAAACAGGTAAAAGAGGGAAACACGCATGCGTGTACATTTATTGCGATAATCATTGCATCCTCAGTATGCCTGAGTATTTTACCTCTCAACTGTACAGATTTATGAAGAATGCCCATATACTTGCATAATATTTGTAGTCTGTTCCCCATAAAATGACATACATTTCATTTGTGGATGTCATACCCTTCAGAAAATGCATGCTAATGCAAAACCTGTTATTCCATCAACATTCTAGGTTCATAAGGGTAATATTTAAAAACTGACCATATTAATAATGGCTTTGTGCAGATTTCTTGCTCTAAGAGTTTGAGAGGTATACTAACTATTACATCACATACACAGAACTGTGTTCTTACCACTTAATATTTCCCAGATGTGGAAACATTGCAAAATGAGGGCACATTATATCTGTACAGACAGTTAATAAATGAACCATGTGTTTCCTAACAACCAACCTCAACAACAATCAGTGCAACCATGGGATCTCCTTAATTCTACAACACATATATATCTAACACAAAAAAGGTGTAATATATATATATATATATATATATATATATGTTGTGTGATCCCTCATTGACAAAGCCATATAGTTGTACTGACAGGCTTGCACTGCCAAAGGCAAACATCCAAATATGCTCAATAATGGACTTGTGCTGTTACACAGTTATGGCTTCTAAATAGTATACTACTGTTAGTGTACTAGCCTCAGATGATACTAAGGACAGATGTGCCTATGCAGGAGTCCCAAGCATCCCAAGCTGGTGTTCCCTATATCCCTTGATGATGTCATCTACTATAAGTACACATGCAGTCATGTTAAAATTAGACTTGTGCTGTGGTACATGCATTAAGTACTGTAGTCTGTAAGCTTAGATAGGTAGTGGTTCTAATCTCACTACAGTCAACATGGTGTGTGTGTGTGTGTGTGTGTGTGTGTGTGTGTGTGTGTGTGTGTGTGTGTGTGTGTGTCTGTTTCCATAAAGAATAGTGGGAGTATATGTCCAACACTGGCTTGGAAAATGTTTGGGTTTTTGCATTGCTTTTGTGCTTGCACAAACATCCATGTCTAGCAGTCCTCCATTCTCTTGCCTCCTCAGGGCCTGCTGATGTCATCTACTATAAGATCATCTGCAGTCCTATTAAAGTCAGACTTGTGCTGCGGTACACACATTAAGTCCTGTGTTCTCTACTGTGTGATCTTAAATTGGTAAGGGTTCTAATCTCACTTCAGTCAACGTGGAGTATGCGTGTGTCTATCACCCTGAAGAAGAGTGGGAGAGTGTATGCAATGCTGCCTTGGAAAATAGCATGGTTTTGCATTCCAATGCTGCCTTGGAAAATATCATGGTTTTGCATGGTTTTGCATTGCTTTTGTGCTTGCACAAACATCCATGTCTAGCAGTCCATGATCCTCCTGCCCCCCACAGGACAGCTGAGGTCATTTACTATAAGATCATCTGCAGTCATGTTAAAGTCAGACTTGTGATGTAGCATGTGCGTTGTCTTGCATTCTCTAGTCTTTAGGCTTAAATAGGTAGGGGTTTTAATCTCACTACCATCAACCTGGTGTGTATGTGAGCTGTTAGTGGATGTTATACAGAGCATTTTACCACAGTCTGCGGTATGCTGTCCTCTTGTCTTCAGCAGACACTGTTGATTCCATCAGATGTATCAGATGACTGGTTCCATATTCCTCACAACAGGCCATGGGCACACAATGACCTGACAGACAGCTAGATGTCACCTCATGCAATATAAGACAGGCAGCTGTGACATTTCTTTTATGCAATGCACAAACATCATGACATCTTTTTGCAATGTTTATGGACAGGTTGACATACGAGAGCAAACAGGGGTCCCCATGGACTATGATGTTTGTGGATGATATTGTGATCAGACAACATATTTAGAGAGACCATGGAGAGGTGGAATTATGCTATACAGCAAAGAGTAATGCACAGCATAAAGACTAACACAGAATATATGTCTGTGAATGAGAAGGAGGATATAGAAATTGTGAGACTGTAGGAAGTAGTGTTGGCAAAGGTGCATGATTTTAAATACTTAGGAGCAAAAGTTCACAGTAACGTTGAATGTGGAAGAGGAGTGAAGAAGGCAGTGCATGTAGGGTGGAGTGGGTGTAGAAGAGTGTCAGGAGTGATTTGTGATAGATGGGATAGATGGGTAGCAATAACACTGAAAGGGAAGGTCTGCAAGAGTGTACTGAGAACAGCTATGTCATATGGTTTGGAGACAGTGGCAATGACAAAAATGCATGAGTCATAACTGGAGCTGCCAGAGTTCCAGATGTTAGGATTTGCTTTGGGTGTACTGAGGATGGACAGGATTATTAATCAGTATATTAGAATGCCAAGTTTTATGGCTTAGAGACAAGGCCAGAGAGGTGATATTGCATTTCTTTGGATATGTGCTTAGGAGATATGCTGGGTATATGTGGAGATGGATTGTAAGGATGGAGCTGGCAGGTAAGAGGAAAACAGGAAGGCCTAAGATAAGGTTCTTGGATGTGGTGACCAAGGATATGCAGGTGGTTGGTGTGACAGGACAAGATGCAGAGGAAAGGAAGAAATGGAAGCAGATGATATGCTGTGGCAACCCATCACGGTAGTAGCCTAAAGAATAAGAAGATAAAGATGACATATTTTTAATAGAAATCACACCTGTACACTTGAGGCAAGTGTGTACAGTAAGAGTATTTATTTGAAGGTTACTGTTTCTGGACCTCTGTGAGCTTTAACAGTGTTTCCTTGTATTACCTGATCTGTTGTGGTTTATGTGCAGATGCCTTACCACTTTGCCCTCATATGTACAGAAATGACAATATCCTCAGCAGCTCTAACAAGCTGTCACGCCTTCTGTTACATAACAAGCAGCAGTTAAAACACCTACCAATCAATTAGAGAACTACAGACCCACCTTAAGAAGTACCTCCAAATGTGCACACCATAGGTTACTCCCCTGAAAATACCACTCAGATCATGTATACCCCTTCTTTTAGCATTCCATATGCAGATACCAGGTTCAAACCTCCCATCCTCGCCTCTCAGATTCCCTCTGTTTGCCCTGCAAGAATAGATGACATGATTTTTTACACAGTGCATATAATGCCTGTAGTGAATAATTATAGGAGGAAAACTTACTTCCACAAACATAAGTGGATTTTGCATACTGACATGGCATGGAAGAAAGAGATCACAACCCCACAAGGGTCTGTAATATGTCAGACCTATACCTCAAAAATATGAGTGAACAATGGAATGGCACATGTGTAGTGCCTGCACTGTTAATCCAACCATAAAACAGTATGTTTAGAATTTAGAATACCTAGTGAACTCCCTAAAGGAGGACTCAGGTTCAAAAACATTATGCAAGGTAACTACATCCTCCTAAGGGATGGTATAATCAATGCACAGCTTTCCACAAAGGACATTGACAGCTGTAGTAAGTTACACCCCGATGCCCTGTCTGCACATCTACACAAATGTATACACACAGCTGTGCCTGATATGCTCAAAGACAGATCCACCAGGAAAAACAAACCATACTGGTGTATGTCTGTCATTATTACATTCTACAGTAAGTGACAGAATCTGCTCTTTACAAATACAACATGTACAAAACAGTTGTGAAAGCCCTCTCCCATCAGTGTACCCTAACAAATAAGACACCATGAAACCCCTCCATATAGCAACTATACTAACAATTTAGAACACATATCCAGGGATAACCATAAACCTGTCTTCATTTACATCTGCAAACCAATATATATCACTCAGATGTATTTTGACCTAATTCTGGATGGTATTGCAGACACTAAGAAACAGTAAATTCCAATCCTGCTAACAGACACAGATGTCTGAAACGTGTCCCCCTCTGAACACCAAGCTTACTACATGTATCATCACCTCAAAACTGTGGTATCTACAAAGAGCAAGTTATCACTGCTCACTCCAATACTTGGAGCACAGACTCCATGGGACCAGATGACATTCCAGGCTGTGTTCATCATGTGCTGCAACAGTGAGCTACTCCACTAGGCACCATAGTCAACTACAGTCTGAGTACTGCTGTTGTCCACACTGAATGGAATACAGTGACCACTTCCCACCCACACAATGGAAGATAGGCAACATACAACTGGAATTATAGTCACATTACAGTATTCAACCTTTGCTTTTGTTTTGCTTTGAAGACAATGGTTTTAATCTGCATGCATCTTAAAGGACATAGGTGACTCCAAAAAGTAGACCTGTTCCAGTTATCTTTTCTCATGGATAGCTTGTGCCTGCAAAACCTGCTGTGCACTCATCCCATCTTCTTTTGGCCAGGCCCTTCAAAGCAATCCAACATTTGGTCTCAATGAGTAACTAACCAAGGTGAATATCACACCTTCTGTTAACAGGTGGGTTGCAAATCAGAGCACAGATTAACAATACTCAGTCAAAGTGGAAGACTTCACCTCAAGTAGGAGATCTGTCACCTGTGTGGTTACAGATATGTCAGTGCTGTCTCCTCTTGTTTGCCATATACTTGCCAAAAGGTCAAAAAAAAAGGAGAGGATCTGTTGCAAAATATCTTTGTACCATTAATGACTACTGACAAAGCCATGCGCAATCATGCATCACCATACCATCTGTTAATAAATGTTCCTGCTTATTTAAAAATAACCCAGAGTACAGTATTCCCAAATTCTACATCAATATACCTTGGAAAACACGTTGAAAGCAAAATGTATGTATTGTGAGGAGGAAGGCATTCTACATCTTATATCCCATTAGCAAAAGCATTACATCGAGAACAATTACTTTTATTAATCCCCGATACCCATCCATCATTAGCCCTATTAATTTTTATTATCCTCGTTTTGATAAGTATCGTCCCAGACACCTGCAGGAAGCTGACAGACCTCAGACATCTCTGAGTAATAAAACATCAGAGGTTCTCCAACATATGTCTTCTGTGGGCAGAATAGCTATCAGTGTTTGCAGTATCATATATATGTATAGCTTTGAGGCAGAATATGTATACATTACATGGCTGCCTTTGGCCCAAATGGGATGAATATGCTGCACATCCATAAGTCATATAGGACCACAGCCTCCTGTTCCAGGGACCTCAATGTACAGTATGATATACATAGGACATGCTGGGTAGACACATACATGTCTCAAAAGCTGTCAGTCATATGCCTTAGTCTTCCAATGTATGTCAAGCAGAGCACTTCCATTAACCTGTGTGAGCACAGGCTGGCTGACTTGATGTGACAGTGAGGTCATTTTTAATGAGCTAAACCATGACCACACCTCGCATAACACTTAATGACACAATGGGTGTTTATATAGGTATGGGTACATACCAATTAACAGTTTGCGTTGATTATGCTTTAAATTAGTTGACACTCAACTTACTGTGTGGACCTGTGTGGTAAAACAGTGATGTTTTACTTTGCATTGTTGCCTATGGTACTGGCTTCTATTTTTATGTTACTAGTTCTTCACATTCGTGCATGGTGCACACCAGCCCACAGACATAGCATACTTAACTGTAAATGGGGAAGATATAACAGAGAAAGCAGGGTAAAGGTTCCAATAATTACATTGTAACAATCCGTAAAGCATTACACATGAAACAGCATGTGTTTCCTGTCAGTAGCACATGTAGAAATGTAGATATTAGGATACATCTGAAAAGGCGTGTGCCACTTAGCATCACACACACACCTTAAAACAACTAAACTGGTTTGCACGATGGTAACCGATATGCACCTTTTGCAAATTTATGAAAAAGCCACCCATTAACTGACTCTGTGGCTTGACGGGTTAATGCACTGTTGTGGAAGTCCGATGGTACCGAGTTTGAAATAGGGTATTGACATAACCTTTACAATTATGTACTAGAGTTTAATATATATTTCCATACACTAATGCCAATTAGCATTGCTTAGCAATGCACACCATTAAGCAATAATTCTTTAAAGAAAAGGGAATGATAGGAAAGTGGTGATGTGGGAAGCAAGCAGGGGGAAAAACAAAGTTACAGGAAGGTAGGAACGTGCAGGAAGGGTACAGGGAAGAACCATAGCTATACATTTCTTCAACAGTAACAACTGGGCACATGTACACATTTTCAGCTGTATTTGGACTGTCACATCAAGAGAGAGAGAGAGAGAGAGAGGAGTGACATGAACATAACTGCATTGTGATGCCAACTGGACCAAATTAGGTCTGTCAAGTAGACACATCTGTGAAATGAAGAGCTATGTATGGGATGATATATTTATTTATTTATTTTTTTGTGAGACAGGTGCCCTTTTTATTTTATTTTTTTTAAAGGAGAGAGTGGAATGTTTGGGGAGGAACATATGAAAATCTGAGGCAGGCAATTTGGGAAGGTGAAGAAGCATTTGCAGACAGACAAGACATACAAGACAAGGACAGGGTCAGTGAAGAACGCTAGAGGTTCCGGTAGCGGTAGAGGAATCAAGGTCTCATGTATGTCAGTATGGTAACAGTGTGACTCAAGTCCTCACCCATTGGACTGTTAGCACTGTTCCATCACTGCGCCAGTGGCTGCAGTGGTTGATGTCTTGGCTTACGGCCTGCCTGCTGTACAAGGATGGACAGCATGTTCTCCATCCAGCATAGGCATGTGCCCACAGTCTGGTGCACAGTCCTATGTACCACATCTGGCAACTCTGCATGGGTGATGTATGCACCCTCTCTGCCTTTGCTCCCACAGGGGGCCATACACCAGGCCCATGGGGCAGATCTACCTGAGGGTCCAGGTTTGGCAGGGGCAGCAGGGGGGGTGCCACCAGATGGCAGCCCAGAAGTGCTGGGCTTTGGTGCTGCAGCTTGTGGAGCCAGCATTGGTGGATCACCAGGAACTGCCCTAACCTGCTATGCTGTAGTATTAACAAAATAAAAAACAAAATGAAAAAAACATGCAAAAAGATTAATTAAAGATTTTACAAAAAGAAAAAATATAACAAACATTATAAAAAGGTTAAATAACATTAATGCAAACAGAATGATACATAATGAAATTTAACATAAACAGAAGATAAAAGTATACATAAAACATAAGAAATAATAAAAATGATATAATACGGTGAAATATGATTAAAGAATTAATATTATAATAATAAGAAATAAAACATAATAAAAATCAGTTATTCATAAATAACAAAAAGAAGATATGGGGCAGGATGACAGAAAAAAAGGAGAACATTAGCAGCTTCACACATTATACAACAAGCTTTCAAATATAACTTTATTATCTTCTTATGCAATCTATTTTACTTTAAACAATTACAACTGCTAAAAAATCCCTGTATTAGTTGGACTACAGGTACAGTGCTTACACGTGACAACAGGCCATTGCAGGCACAGGTCTGAAGGTCTGCACTTCAAGTGCTATAATGATCATTACATAACAATACTATATTTCTATTGATGAAAAGATAACACAGTAGTGTAATCAGATGATTTTTATATTTGGGGATTGTGGTATTACAAACCTGTAATACTGTACTTTTCCATTTGAATGCAACATGATGGAAACTCTCTTTCATTTTATACTTTACAGACTCATGGACATTGTTATCTGGGAATGTGCAAGCCTAATAAAAACCTTGGACTCTTGGATATCCCAGTGCTGTGCTCCAAAATGCACATCTTCATCTGCACCAGACATTGCTGCACAAGTCAAACCTCAATTTTAAACTGCAATTCCCAGTATTTTACCTTTAAATACAATGGAGGAAGAATGCAGAGTCCCTGTAATCACAACTATGCAGGTAAAAGCTGCACTCTCTAAAGCCAAAAACACAGCATCCATGGGACCGGACAACATCCCAGGCTGCATTTTACACAAACTTCGGAACAAACTGGCTCCCCACTTAAGTACCATGTCCAATAATAGCCTCGCATCAGGCTTTGTACCCACTGAATGGTGCACAGCAACAGTTATCCCACTCCACAAAGGGGGAGCCACCACTGATCCCGGGAACTATTGCCCTATTAGCCCGACGAGCCTGGTCTGCAAAGCCATGGAATGTATCATCATGGAACTCATAAACAAAGACATTGGTAACCTCCAAACTCTGGATCCCACCCAGTTCGGGATTGTGAAAGGCAGATCATGCCTCCTGAACCTGATCGACTTCTTTGAGGTAGTCACCAAAGCCGTAGATGAGGGTAAGGTGGTTCAAACAGCCCATCTTGACCTCGCCAAGGCTTTCAACACCATCCCCCATTCTGGAATTATAGCTAATCTCACTAAACTAGGTATAAATCCCTATGTCACAAGATGGGTTGTAGCTCACTGACAGAACCCACACTGTAAAAGTTGCAGACTCCAAATCTGACCTCAAAGCAGTGAGAAGAGGAGTACCACAGGGTTCCTTCCTGGGACCTCTCCTGTTTGGTATCTACTTCTCTGAAGTACAGGCTAGCACAGAAGGCCTCTGGCTAATGAAGTTTGCAGATAACTGCAAACTAGGAGACATAGTCAAGTCCCCAAATGATGTGGACATCCTGCAGAAGGGCATCGCTGAGACAGATGCCTGGTGTCAGAGCCATGGCCTCAAGCTCAATGCCAAAAAGTGCAGTGTCATCCCCTTTGGTAAAAACTCTGTACCCATGAACTACCACATAGGCAGCAATCTACTTAACACCAAATGTGTGATAAGAGACCTTGGGACCCAGGTGGACAGTAGTCTCTCCTTTGATAGTCACATCACCACAATAGTCAGGAAGTCTTTCTACATGGCACACCTCATCATAAAAGGGTTCTCATCCAGGAAAAAAGAGGTCATTGTCCCCCTCTACTCGACACTCATTAGACCCATTATAAAGTACAATGCCCGTTTTGGAATGTACCTCACAAGACATCTGCAGCAGCTGGAAAGGCCACAGAAATACCTCACAAAGAGGATTACTGGCCTCAAACAAATACCCTACACTGACCGCCTCAAATAACTCCAGCTTTACTCCATAGAATATTGCCTACTCTGAGGTGATCTCTGCCTAACATATAAAGCTATGTCAAACCCAGAGCTGTTGGACATGCTACACCTAAACAAATCCCAATCCCACCAAGCTACATGCTCTAGGGACCTAAACCTTGTCACCACAATAAACAGGACATGCTGGAGGGATAGATTCCTGTCCCAGAGACTTCCCATACTCTGGAACAGGCTACCCATCTATGTCAAGCAAAGTTCTTCATTAGCACTCTTCAAGAAAAATCTTGATGAGTGGATGGGAAATAGGAAATACACCCCGGGGATCACTTCTGTGTCTCTGCTCGACAGTTGCACAGGAAAATAACTTTCTTGGGTGGCATAAGCCAGGGAACCTTGTTGGCTAGGCTTACGTAGGCCCTTGGGCCGATAGCCTAGTACCTACCTATAAACCTATGAACTTATGGTTTCCTGCCACTTGCGCTTACTGAAAGTGCGCACTATCTAGAATTTGATACATTTGAAAATGCTGCATGGCTCTTACTATCGCGGAAACCTATATTGTATAAATACTTGTAGAAAAAATATTTGTGCAATGCTAAGTAGCTTGCACCTTTTACAAATATGTTGGCAAAGAGCATTACCAAGGCAATTCCAGTTATTTCCTTACATTACCAATTTATTTGGATTTGCTGCAGTGTCAAACATTCATATAAAAAATATGCATTCCCTGGATTAGAACCTAGGACCATCTACACTTTAGTCCAATACTTAACCCATGTCACCATAAAGGTATTGATATCATCAATGTAGTTTTACTGCTTATTATTCACTTCAAGATATGAGCGTAGAGCAGCTCAACTTAGCGGGTTTGCGAGACACACAGTATTGTGCAGCCATTTGTATTGAAAGCATCCTGGTTCTATTTCTAAATGTCTGAGTCATGTCTGTTACATGGGTGGTCCCACTGAGTAAACCCAATAAGCATTAGTAAGTGCCGTGGTGCATTGCACAAACATGTGGGGAGACTAAAAAATAAATAAATAAATAAGGACACCAGATGGGATAGGATTTGTAGATTTCAGATAGTTATTCAGGATGGGTGCATTTACTGCATACTCTTCTGGTGGTACATGATGAGGCCAGACTGTCGAAGCTAACACGGATTCATTATCCATGATGTTCTGTGAAGTTTCAGGGCCAATGCAACTGGGGCATGCCATGCAACCTGACTTAGGTGTGATGCACATAATGAATATGCAGTATGAGCTACTGACAACACTTCATGGTTGTGTACACTGATACACTCCGTGTAGGCTCAATACAGAGCCTATAAAGAGTTTATCGAATCCTGGGGTATATGTCTGACTCTGAGATATGCAACTACATCTAGAAAATTTAGGATATTGCCTAGAAGTATTTGTGAAACCATTTTTATACCCCAAGTAGACTATGAAAAATGTTTCCTCAGGAAAATGGAAACTGTCGGAAATGTGAAACTGCGGAGAGAGGAACATGGGAGCATGTCTTTTGGTACTGCAAGGGTATGAAGGAATTTAAAGATGCTATATGAAAGGTGATGCTTCAATTATGGACAGAGCAATCTCAGCAAAAGAAAGCTGATGGTCTTGGGTTGGTATGGTAATCTGAAACTAATAACTATAGCCAAGCATTGCTAACTCTACTTATGATTCTACCAAAAAAAGGCTATTACAAGAATGTGGTGAAGGGTTAGTAAATGAGAAGTTAAGGAAATTTTAAAGATGATGGATGACATAGGAAAGCTATAAAAGTCTAGGGCATCTAAGTGGTGTAGAAAAGCCTTCTAGAACTTGGGAAATGTTGAACAAGATAAGACAAAGAGCAACAAAGATAAGTAAGTTATGAACCCCTTATGAGGGATGTGATATTCAGAATGGTGAGCAATTCTGGACAAAGCAGAACACTTTTAACATGAAAAACAGAAGGAGTATGTAGGTTAATTATTAAATGTAAATTTAAGATTTTATAAGAAATGCAGTAGTATCGCTGCTTAGTATACTCTGTGAGAAATAAGATGGTTTATAGCAGGTTGCATTGAAAAATTATAATTGATAGCTTAATGAATGTGCATGATCAAAGAAGTATGGAGAAATATTTATTTCTAAGTGCCGGCCTCTATACAATAGTATTTGTAGAACTATTTAATAATGGCATTCTTAGTTATACCAAGAGCATTCTACAGACTAATGTGCACCATGCATGAGGATTGCATTGTATGTATTAAGCTGTCTTATTTAATGAAAATAAAAAAATGTATTTAAAAAAGATTGCAGGCTGTGATTTAAAACAGCTTGGTGAAAATGCTGTCCAGTCATTGTGTTCTAGGCCATTACGCCTGCAGTGATCTCCTCCTATGATTTTCTGATAAAAAAGTGGTGCCATTATTCAATCTGGCTGAAATGTGAGTCATGAAAGACAGCAAAAAAAAAAAAAACATTATCGATAGGTTGATGTCTTGCTGACTGTTGCCTGAGCTCTTCCAACCTTACCTGTGGGTTGAACAATGGTACTCAGGTTTATTACAACATGGAATAACCAGATCACATAGAATAATAATGGCTGGTTAAGAATTTAGTACTGGATTGTGTGCTCTTCAATGGGCAGGAGCTTCAGGATAATAAAAAGCATCTGCATCCTAACTGTAAGACTTTGTAAAAAAATCATAATTTTTCTAGAGCAGAACCAGATTATCTTGCAGATAATATCACCTTCCAGACACACAGACACGCACATACACACACACACACACACACACACACACACACACACACACACACACACACACACACACACACACACACACACACACACACACACACACACACACGGGCACATGCACACGGGCACACGCACACACGCACGCACACACACACACACATACACACATACACACACACACATGCGCACGCACACACACACACACACACACACACACACACACACACACACACACACACACACACACACACACACTAGATACACATCCACATACATATGCAGAATAGGTCCTTCTCCTTCTGTCTGTATCACTGTAAAAAAGCATTTACTTAACTGAATCTCAGCACTTTTTTTCATATTTCTTTGTTATACTATGGCATTTATGTATTTCTTTATTTATTTGTATTGGTTAATTAGGGTAGAGCACTGATCTATATGGGCCTTTTTCAGACTCAGCAAGGGAGATCTTTCAGGTTAAGTGGCTTGCTTGTAGTCACAAAGTAGAGAAATGTAGACTGGTGGAATCAATCTCTACAGGATGAAGTTAGCTAACAGTTCATAGCCTTAATCCTCGATGTGCTTTGCCAGTTATAGTCACACATTACTTGAGAACAGCAAATTTCCCTGTACCTCTACAAAGGGAGCCTTTCATTAATCCTTAACAACTTCCAATCTGACTTTTGCTTTCTTCAGAATCTTACACAACTGCGTTCATGTACAGCTTCTAAGTCAACTCATAGAAAACTATCTCAGTATTCCTACTTAGCATGTTTTGACGTATTCATAGCATAGCAATAGCACTACCTCTCTTTAAGGAACATTTAAGGTATAACCTTAATTAAAGCAAAATGGTGGGTGCTGCATTCTTAGCTCTCTTCATTGTCACTGGCACAACAAATCTTGATTTCTACTGTATAATCCTTCAAATAACAACCTTTATCATGGTTCTTGAATTATTTTAGAGGCCATTATTAGGTGGTCTGACTCTATCTCTTTGTTGCTTCCCATTGCCCTGATTTTCACTCAAGGAAATCTCATTGGCCATCATTTATTCACTATTTTTTGCTGCTTATATAACATTGCGTTTTAAACATGTCAGTCCCGCTCAGTTTATGGATGATCCAGTCATTTTATATTCTGAAAAATACCCCTCTAACATCTATAGACATCTTCAGTCAACCTTCCCTACATTGCAAAAGTGTCTGCAAAGTTCAGTCATTATCTTAAAACATCTAAGACAAAACACATGCTTTGTGTCAACAGCAATCTCTTTCAGCTGTGGTGGTGATAGGCTGAACAAGACTATGGAATGGAAATTATGAGCTAGTCAGTTTATCAACAACTGTTTGTCAGTGAATGTTGCAGTAAGTGTCAGTGGCTAAGTACTGTAGGCAGCTTAGTCGCCTTACATGTTGGAAAATAACAAGAGTGTAAGGCCTACTTCCATACCAAATGCTTGGATTCATCTTCCAGCACTGCATCTGCAAAGCGGCATAACAGCAGAGGTGTTGGCATTTCTTTGATGAAACATTATGCCATGGTCCCATCTTGTTGAGTTGGTGCAGTTCAACTGGATGCAATAGATCGCACAGCACATATGGAAAATATTAATGTTATTTACTAAAATATTTTCCATAAATAATAGCACATATCATAAATCTACCCACTTTTCCTATAAATTCAGAACCCTACTCTTACATGTTACTCCCTTGTAATTTGCATGTCATCCATTTCTGTAATTCTGTTACAGTATTTCCTTGTTCCCATTCTTTACTTACTTTGCCGTATAGAATATTTTCACATCCCCAGTCCAAACCAACCATAAGCATCTTACCACAGTCCTATCCAACTGGCTCTATTTTTGTATTTTTGAAAAAAAGCATACCTCACTCTTTCCATTTTTAAATTTTCCAGCACAGGTGTACTTAGCTTTTCCTTTCCTTTTTCTGAAAACATGAGTTCTACAGTCCACACTCCCAACATGTAGACTTTCTGAAAATAGACATAACCTGTTTATTTATTACTTTGTACTTCATTCTCCCTTTCATTGACAATTTGCCATACTCCTATATCCAAATAAAGTCACCCAAGGGCATATTCCACCCAAACCATTTAATCCTTCTTAAAATGGCCTTTCTACGTTCCTCACAACTTTTTTCCCAAGCTTAGCCCTTCTAATGCTTCTAACTTATCACATAGTGCATGGAGTCCCATTATTACTATCCAAAACTGGAAAAAAGATAAACCTCTTACAATTTTCTGCAGAAATAGCGTACTTTGCTTTTGGCTGGCCAAGATAAATAAGTACACCTTTACTTGCATTAGGTGTGATTATAGTTAGCATATGTTCTATCAGGCAAACCTTTAGTCCATACCCAGAGCTGATTCCTTATTTTTAAAGTCCACATATCAGAACAATGCTGTTTAATTACTGAGTTTCAAACAATGTAACAACTCTAAACTGCGCAATATTCTTTTTCTTGTTGTTGTCCCAAAGCCCTGTATTACATTTTTTTTTTTCAAAGAAAGCACTGCAGCACTTTTAATAAACTAATTTACTCATTTGGACAGAGTCATCACAAAGTCAAAATATACATCTACTGTTTCTTCTTTTCCTATGAAAATTAGTGATGCCGAATTCTTTGCTTCAGCTCTCTTAAAAATGTTACTTGGTCAGACAGTTCCTCCTGCTTACACCAAAACTACACGGATTCCATCTAGGTAACATATACATTTTCATTTCTCTTTGTGCTGCTGCTACCATGCAGTGCTGTCTCCCCCTTGGCTGTATCACTTCTGCTACCCCTTTCTCCAGTTTTCTCCTGTTTTTTTTTTTTTTTATTAAACCTATCTATATTCTGTAGTGCTACAATTCACATTACTAACTTGCAATAGTGATTATTTACTCAACAGTAGCAGATTCACCTGCCTATATTTTCTCTCTTCCCTGGAGAGTCTCCTGATTACATTACTCCATATATCAAAAAGGATATTTGGTACACTAAAACCAAAGGTATATAAAGGTTGATTTACTTGATGGAGGGTATCTGAAGAAGTCAGTTTGCATAAGACGAAAACGCAATTTTTGTAATCAAGCGTTTATGTGTTCGGGATTGATTTCTGTCTTTACTTGTGGATTTTAACATTAAAACATTGGTTTCGACATCCGTGGCTCTGGCAGTTTGGTACTTCACTTTTTTTATTACTCCATATATCCTTTTCAGGACTCTGGTAAGGTCATGGCTCTTGTATCATCTCAGTCAACATCTCATGTGGAGTCCTGTATCTGCCAACACACCACAACCAGGGCCTTATTTAGCGCTGTCTACATCTCTGTATCACTCACAGTACTCTCAGCTCAACAGCCATCCTGATCTGTATGCTTTACATACATCTTCTATTACACATATATTATATCTTTATTATTTACCTGCATCCTTAGATGTAACATTCTTGCATTTTTTTATTTTGTGGCTCTTGTAATCAATGTAAATATATGTCTGATGAGAATACTATATATTTGGCTAACGGACATAAAAGTTGTGTAAAAAGAAGGGCAGGTAACTGTAATAGCAAGATGGTTATATATTTAAGCATTTGTCAGAAATGCTCTAGTTTCTATATAGGTAAAACGGAAAGAAACTTAAGAAAAAGGATCTATGATCACACATACTGTATAAGAACTAAAGACAACAATAATGCACTTTATAGACATATTGACAGAGAAGGGGACGATCATCACTTCAAATTTATTATACTGGAAGTGATCAAATTTGATCCCAAAGGAGGGGATTTTAAAAGTTTACTCAGTTACAAAGAAACATGGTGGCAAATATACTTAGATGCCACCACACCGCCTGGTTTAAACGAATTCATATCTATAAAACCATTATTATTACATTTTTAATTCATTTATGATTTATTTATGAATTTATTGTATTATATTATCAATTCTTATTTAAATTTCAACATTTCACTATAATATGTTTATATGTTATTATTTATTTAAGACATATTTAAGATTTATATTCATGCAATATTACGTTACTATTTCCATAAAAAATTTTTGAATTATGTGGTATTTACATATGTATTCATAACAATTTATAAATTCAAATTTATGTTTTTAACAAGCCATGACAGTTTTTTTAGTAATGTTAGTAGTATGTGTATTATATATGTATATTCTTATACTTTTTTATATACATAGTCATGTTTTTTATTTGATAGTGGGCATTTTACATATCTATTTTACATATTTTACATATCTATTTACATATTTATTTATATATTTATGCATTTATCTACTTATTTATATTTATATTGTCAGAGATCTATGTGACATATATAATTCAATCATTCATTTTTCCAGCAACTGTAATTGTTTTAGATGTATTTGTGTCTTTAAATATTGCAAACAATTTTTTTGGCGCCAAAAAAGTTTTAAATTACTTGTCATTGAACTAATTTGTTAGTTCTGATGAAGCCCGGATATGCTGGGTGAAACCGCTTAACTTGATTTCTATCTGTTTATCTGTTTGTTTTCAGCCGCTACTAGTTTTAATAAAATTGAAGTTGTTTCATTCATCTCCTTCTCGCCAGCTGTGAATTTGTTTTACACAGAGTGAGGGCACTTATTGGTGTACTCGTTGTAGTGCTTACATTTTTTTATTTGTAAGACATCCAATAGTAAAACAATTATTACACTCCATAGTCTGCTCAGAAATATACATATTTAGGATGTATGTACATCCTTATGCATAACATTCTTAACATGTTTTATTTGCTTAACATCCAAAAGTAAAATAATTATCACATTCTGAACTTTTACTCTACTCAGAATTATTTTCTTAACAAGTAACACAAAAAGCATTTGCCTCAACTCTTTATCGTACTTGTTTTAGTCACACTATCATCAAACTTAATTATACATTTTTTTCAGTATCTCCAATTCCAAATATCACAAACACTAACATGATAATTGTTTGAATTTTTCTAATGTCCTGGTCAAATTTCTCCTAGTCGGTATATATACCATCCTGACTGTCCCATGAAAAAATGGCATATGACTTGTGGAACTGACCTAGTCAGCAAAGCAAAGAATCAAATGAACATACATAGATACATAAATAAATAAAATCAGTCATATCTCAGATTCCATATGCTAGCTGTAGTTCAAAGTTCAACAGGACATGCAGTCATACTTCATGGAGCTCCTACAGACCATGACATAAAATATGATCTATACATCAAAAACACTCTCATTACAATAAATCCTCAAGTTTCTTATATCATGCAAAAAAGTTTCAAAGCTAATCATGTTAAAATCATCATTTCAAGACTCTACTGACTCTAAGCCTGCTCTGCACTAGACATCTTCTTAGAAAACTGTAGCTTATGTCCTCTTCCAGGCTGGAGCAGACATACCACCGAATCACCAAATTTGCCTTTGGGACATAAATAGTACTCACCACTGCATTTCACTCAAATCTCCACATTGGTAAGAATGTAAACATTATTTAACTTTGAGTACAGATTAGCTCAGTCCATCACATATTTTCCAGATAAATACCCCACTATTCAATCGCTCATCAGATGGTTTATCTTTATATTGTTCTTGCTTGAATAATTTCCACATTAGCCTGTCTCATCTGCACAGCAATTCCTTTGGAAACTCAGCATTTATCACTGTTGTGTTTAATATCTCTAATAAGCTGGTCAAATTAATATCTATTTTTTCATATTGCACTTACTGCCCACCTTCAGTCAACATGACTGCCATGTAGTGCAGTCTGGCAAACACAGAAGATTTTAATGCTATGAGTTGTTAATGAGCTGATGCATGTAGTCCAGCATTTGATGCCCTCAGCCTGCACTTACCTTCAGTATGTCAAATAGCCAGACAGTGCTCTAGGATAATTGGAAAACTGGGCTAGGTTCCCCAGTCATCTCCTGGACAGCATAACTAGTAACTATGTGAACCTATAAACATGGGTCCATAACTGAAAAGAAGATGTGGTGATAACTTTCTGTCAAGGAACATTTCCAACACAACATTTCTTCTTCACTAGTTATGCTTTTCTGGATTTCAAAATCTCATAAGATTTGTACCTTGAAAACTCAATTTAAATATGTATTAGTCTTTGACAAACGTTTTGAAAAACATCACGACAGACTGAAAACATATATATATATATATATATACACACACACTATGTAATATATACTGCACAGTTCCGTTTATTGTAAGTCTATATATTATCTTGTGCAGTTATTTTGTTTAAACAAGTTGTAATCATGGCCATATACCAGCACTATGCTGAAATGCTTTTCTGCTATATAATATTCAACTATACTCACTGGACCTCCAATGAAACATGATCATCTCCCATTAGATTTCCACTTGACAAACACTAAGACCAGGGATCTCAGTGTTGTGACCCTCATGCTTCAGGCATCCCTCAAACCAGCATACTTCTGGGTGACGGAAGCTACTGCTCTGCATTTCTAACATCAATGAATGTTTTTCATTTTTTTTTTGCTTGGAAGATTGTGGCCTTTGGCGAGTGTGTTAATTATTATATAGATAGATAAACAGACACTCTGGCAGTTAACACAGGGGACTAAGATTCCCAGATGTTAACAAGCTGCTTCATGTACCCAAGGTATAGAGATTGTTTGCCTCCACCTCATTTTGCACACTGTCACTTAGCAGACATTTGCATCAGAAGAAGTAAGTTCCTGCCCACTGGGCTTAGTTGGTTCCCAGAAGTATAAAAAATGTATAGAGAGAGATATATAAGATATCTAAAACTTGATTTCATTTTAATCTTTTGCTAGGTTACATCAGTGACTTAGATGTGTGACATTAATTAAACATTGCTACGGTATTTATTCTGACTAAATCAGGGAATTTGTAAATAAGCACATGGGGATTCAGGGTTGAGGAAGGAAGGTCTACTCTGATAACTCATACTGATGTTATATTTTATTTCTGCAGTAAAAAGTATTAAGCAGTATAAACACCAGCAATTATTTTTATTGGTCACACTGAAAGATCTTTTTAAAAAAAAAGAGACTCCAGTTTTAAATGATCCAAAGAGAAGGGTTGCAATGATCATCAATAGTTGTCATGAAGTTTCAAACAGAGACCACTTGAAAACTGTTACTTTCAACTGGGACACAAACTACAAGAAGAATGCATAATAGTGAATTCATCTTTTATTATCCGCTTGTTCATTTGCATCTGTTGCCTGGGACAGTCCACAAGCTCAGGGGAAAGCTTAGAAATAGACATAGGTGTAGATTCAATAAAGCCTACATGGTAGTGCACCATTTTGTATTCAGTAAGTGTCTTTACATGCCATGTACAGCTACACAAACATGGTAAACATGCTAATTACAGCATACACAGGTGAACTGTATACCAATTAACAAATCCAAGATGCAGGATCTATTCAATAAGCTATAAAGCAATTGTGTGAAAGCATACATTTTCCTTGTGAATTCCAAAACCTATTGGAATACAGCCACAGAAACTGCTTTACACAGAAACAATGTTAGGAGCTGCTGTTGCTCTTATACATGTCTATGTGCAGAAGGCCTGAGTCTATGGTGTTGCTGCTGCTAATAGACTTCAGCCAAGAAAGAGAAGGGTGTTTAGACCATATTTAAATTTCCATTCTCTTCATGACGTGAAAACTGTAGAGTGGTACAGGATGGATAGGAACACACTACAGGAACTCTGAAACCTCTGTCATCCACAACAGAGAACAAAGGAAAACTGAGGGAACTAATACCTGTGAAGACCAAGGTATGTGTAGCACTTAAAATTTTAGCCATAAGAACCTTCCAGAGACCAGCAATGGATATGCTGGGAGTGTCACAGGCATCGGCATTCAGGATCCTGCATCAATTTCTGAATGTTATGCTACAGCATGCCAGCGATTACATACGGTTTCCCTATACACTGAGGGCAGAGCTGCAGCTATGCAGTATTTTTAGCCTATAGCACATTTCACTGAAGTTCTAGGTACCATAGACTGCACACACATTGAAATCAAAGCACCACCCTGGGAACAGGGAAGGGTGCACTTAAACAGAAAGGGCTTCCATTTTATTAACTGCCAGGTCATGTGTAATGCGAAAGAAATCATCCTGAATATGTGTGTGCTGGTAACCCAGGCTGTTATCATGACTCACATATCTCACAACAATCCCAACTCTATCAGTGGTTTTCCGGAGGGATATCCCAGAGGGTCATCTACTGGGGGTTGCAGGTTATGCACTGGAGCCATGACTGGTGATGCCCATCAGAAATGCACACAAAAACACACACAAACGCACACACACACACACACACACACACACACACACACACACACACACACACACACACACACACACACACACACACACACACACACACACCAAAGAATACTATAATGAGACACACACTCAAGTAAGAAATATCACAGAGCATATGTTTGAACTTTTGAAGCCATGGTTCCAGTGCCTAAATACATCAGGGGGAACCCTGCAATATAATCCTGTATGTGTGTTGAAATTTTCAATGTCTGTGCCATCCTTCACAATATTATTCTAAGAAAACAGTTTCAGCAGGAACACAAAGGGAAAATGCACGCATCCCACCACCAGTGGCAAGGAGACCACAGCCACACACAGGTTATGAGTCAGATGGGGAACCACCAGACACTGTGGGTGTAGGTAGATAGAGGTGTGCACAATATGGTCTTTCCCTGGCAAAGAGGCAATGGAGAGCATACATGCTCAACCCCTAAGAGGGTAAAACCTTCATCCTATGCACAAACATACATACAGTAACATTGATGTCAGGCAATGTTCACAACCTTTACTTACCCATGTAATAGCTGTGTACTGTTAGCATCACACAGACTCAGCCCTGAAGTAAAACACTTGTAACTGCTGGACTACCAAGGTAAGTGTTGAATTTGGAATAGGAAAATAAATGTCTAAGAGCACAGATGAATACTTTCCTTGTATACCTTGACTTGCTAATGTAATTAAGTAGAAGGCATGTGATTTAAGGTTGCTGTGTTTGTAGCATATCACACTAACACACAAACCAATGTTTGATCCAAAACAAGAAATAGCAATGGAGTACTGTATTGTTCACCACTGAAATACCAGGATGACTGCACAAATGCAAGAGCAAAACTCTTGAAACCCAACTTCTGCTGTGGCAACTCACAAATAGTACTTGGCTCCCCATCCCCAAAACAACAGGACAATGGAAGTTTGTACAATCCAAGCAATAACACACAACTCATTTGTTATAAATGCTTTCAATATAATTCTCACAAAAAAGTATACACATTTACAACCCACAAGTCAATTGTATACAATTGCTATTCATGTCTCACTGTGCCCAGCACTCCTCTGGCAGTGTCTATTGCTATGCTTCTAAGTCATGGCCTTAAGCTCATTGCCAAAAAATGTGTCGTCATCCCCTTTGGAAAAAACCCGGTTCCCATGAATTACCACATTGATAGTAGTCCACTGAAGACAGAAGGCATTATAAGAGATCTGGGAACACAGGTTGACAGCAACCTCTCTTTTGATCACCACATTGCCACTGTGGTCAGAAAGTCCTTCTATGTGTCACATCTCATGTCTAAGGGTTTTGTATCCAAGAAGAAAGAGGTCATTGTCTCGCATTCTACTCTTACCTCATTAGGCCAGTCATCGAGTACAATGCCCTATTTGGCGTGTACCTTACTAGACACCTGTAACAACTGGAGAGGCCGCAAAATACTTCACAAAGAGGATCCGAGGATTTAAACACTTGTCCTATATGGACAGACCCAAAAAACTCCAACTATTCTCTGTCTCATATCGCCTGTTTAGAGGCGATCTCTGTTTGGCTTACAAAGCCATGTCTGACCCAGCTCTGTTAGAAATGCTACATCTAAAGAAATCCCAATCCCTCCGCAACACACACTCCAGAGACCTCAACTTCATTACCACAATTAACAGAACATGCTGGAGGGACAGGTTCATACCCCAGAGACTGCCCATGCTATGGAATAGACTTCTCATACATGTCAAGCAGAGCACCTTGTTGACCCTCTTCAAGAGAAGGAGGGGATGGGAAACAGAAAATTCACCCCGGGGATAACCCCCAGTGGCTCTACTCGACAGAGCACTATGCCAGGGTAATCCTATGGCTAGGCTTGTAAAGGCCCCAGGGCCATTAGCCTAGTACACACCTATGAACCTATGGACCTATGCCTCATTGATAATATCGTACTATACATTTTCATGAAATAAGATAAAAAACTGTAAGATAACCAGTTTTAACAATAACATTTGTGATGAGTTAATAACCTATCTGTGAAAGTCAATTGCCTGCAAAAATGCCTATAAGAAGGGTGAACTATAAGAAGTGCATACAGATAACAGTTTCTTCCATTTTTTAATGCACTGACCCAGCATAATGTACCTCTCTCCTCTGCTTCAGCTAACTGCACCTTCTTATTAATCTGTTTGCTCCTTCTCTTATCCTGGACTTGTTCTTTAAAATAAGCTATACTACAGACTCTCTGGTCAAGAAGTGCAGTTGTATTTTATACCTGAATGTACCTCATGCCTCAATACTCCAAGAAGTCACTGTAACTATGTAAAGGAAGAAATTGTATGTGATTATAATTATATTGAATGTTGTCACTGTTACTGTGACTATGTATATGATGAAACTGTATGCGATTACTTTTATACCATGTGTTATTGCTGTTACTGTGACTATGTAGAGGATGAAACCGTATGTGATTACCCTTATAGTGTATATTATTACTGTTACTGTGACTGTATAGGATGTAACTGTATGTGATTACTGTTATACAGTACATTATTACTGTCACTGTGACTATGTATAGGATGAAACTGTATTGTGATTACTGTTATACTGTAGGTTATTACTGTTACTGTGTCTATGTACAAGATGAAACTGTATTATGATTACTGTTATACTGTATGTTATCACTGTTACTGTGACTATGTATAGGATGAAACCGTATTCTGATTGCTGTTATACTTTACATTATTACTGTTACTGTGACTATGTATAGGATGAAACTGTATGTGATTTTTGGCATACTATATGTTTTTACTGTTACTGTCACTATGTATAGGATCAAACCATATGGGATTACTTGTAAACTGTATGGTTTACTGTTACTGTCACTATGTATAGGATGAAACTGTATGCGATTACTGGTATACTGTGTGTAACTACTGGTACTATCACTATGTATAGGATGAAACTGTACATCATTATTGGTATTCTGCATGGTATTACTGTTACTGTGACTATGTGTAGGATGAAACTGTATGGGACTACTGTTAAACTGTATGTTATTAGTGTTAGGTTGACTACGTATAGGATGATACTCTATGTAATTACTGTTATACTATATGTTATTACTGTTACTTTGATTATGTATAGGATGAAACTGTATGTGATTACTGTAATAGTGCATGTTATTACTGTTACTGTCACTATGTATAGGATGTAACTGTATGTGATTACTGGTAAACTGTATGTTATTACTGTTATTGTGACTATGTACAGAACAAAACTGTATGTGATTACTGTTATACTGTATGTTATTGTTGTTAATGTGACTATGAATAGGATTTAGCTGTATGTGATTACTGTTATACTGTATGTTGTTACTGTTACTGTGACTATGTATAAGATGAAACTGTATGTGATTACCATTATGCTGTATGTTACTACTGTTGTTGTGACTATGTATAGGATGAAACTGTATGCGATTACTGTTATACTCTATGTTATTATTCTTACTGTGACTATGTATAGGATGAAACTGCATGTGATAACTTTTATACTGTATGTCATTATTGTTACTTTAACTATGTAGAGGATGAAACAGTATGTGATTACTCTTATACTGCATATAATTACTGTTACCATGACTATATATATAGAATGAAACTGTATTGTGATTACTGTTATACTGTATGTTATTAATGTTACTTTGTGTATAGGATGAAACTGTATGTGATTACTGTTATACTGTATGTTATTACTGTTACTGTGACTATGTTAAGATGAAACTGTATGTGACTACTGGTATACTGTATGTTATTACTGTTACTGTGGCTATGTATAGGTTGAAACTGTATGTGATTACTGTTATACTGTATGTTATTATGGTTACTTTGACAATGTATAGGATAAAACTGTATGTAATTTCTGTTATACTGTACGTTATTACTGTTACTGTGACTATGTATAGGATAAAATTGTACGTCATTACTGTAAGGCTGTATGTTTTACTGTTACTGTCAATATGTATAGGATGTAACTGTATGTGATTACTGGTAAACTGTATGTTACTATTGTTACTGTGACTTTGCATAAGATGAAACTGTATATGATTACTGTTATACTGTATGCTGTTACTGTTACTGTGACTATGTATAGGATGAAACTATTGTGACTATTGTTATAAACTATGTTATTACTATTACTTTGACTATGTATAGGATGAAACTGTATGTGATTCCTGTTGTACTTGTATGTTATTACTGTTACTTTGACTATGCAGAGGATGGAATGGTATGTGATTACTCTTATACTGTAGGTTATTACTGTTACTGTCACAATGTTAGGATGAAACTGTATGTGATTACTGTTGTACTGTATGTTATTACTGTTACTGTGACTATGTTAAGATGAAACTGTATCTGACTACTGGTATACTGTTGTTATTACTGTTACTGTCAATATGATAGGATAAACCTGTATGTGATTACTGGTATACTTTATGTTATTGCTGTTACTGTGACTATGTTTAGGATGAAACTGTATTGTGATTACTGTTATACAGTATGTTATTACTGTTACTTTGACTATATCTAGGATGAAACTGTATCTGATTACTATTATACTGTATCTTATTGCTGTTACTTTGACTATGTAGAAGATGAAACAGTATGTGATTACTCTTATCTTCTTTTTCTTCTTTCGGCATTTCCCGGTTAGGGGTCACCACAGTGGATCACCTGTCCGCTCATGATTGGCAGTGGAGTTTTACGGTGTTGAGTTGCCAGCCCGGTGCCCAACCTTCCACAGAAGGCATACACATGCACACTAACACTTAGGGCAAATTTAGAGTGTCCAATCCACCTACAGCATGTCTTTGGGATGTGGGAGGAAACTGGACAACCCGGAGGAAACCCATGCAACCAGAGGGAGGACATGCAGACGCCACACAGAAGGCACCCCAGCTGAGGATCAAACCAGAGAACCTCTTGTTGTGAGGCAGCAATGCTAACCGCTGCACCACCGTGGCAGCCCTTATGTGATTACTCTTATACTGTATGTTATTACAGTTACTGTGACTATATATAGGATAAAACTATATTGTGATTACTGTTATACTGTATGTTATTACTGTTACTTTGACTATGTATAGGATGAAACTGTATATGATTACTGTTATACTGTATGTTATTACTGCTACTGTGACTATGTACAGGATAAAACTTTATTATGATTACTGTTATACTGTGTGTTATTACTATTACTGTGACTATATACAGGATGAAAATGTATGTGATTAATGTAATACTGTATGTTATTACTGTTACTGTCACTATGTATAGGATAAAACTGTAAGGGATTAGTGTCATACTGTATGTTGTTACTGTTACTGTGACTATGTATAGGATAAAGCTGTAAGTGATTAGTGTTATACTGTATGTTGTTACTGTTACTACGACTATGTAGAGGACGAAACTGCATTGCTATTACTGTCATACTTTATGTTATTATGGTTGCCTTGACTATGTATAAAATGAAACTGTATGTGAGTACTCTTATACTGTGCATTATTACTGTTACTGTGACTATATCTAGGATGAAACTCTATGTGATTACTGGTATGCTGTATGTTATTTCTATTACTTTGTCTATATATAGGATGAAACTGTATGTAATTACTGTAATACTGTATGTTGTTACTGTGACGATGTATAGGAGGAAACTGTATATGATAACTGTTGTACTGTATGCTATTACTGTTACTGTGACTATGTATAAGATGAAACTGTATGTGATTACCATTATGCTGTATGTTACTACTGTTGTTGTGACTATGTATAGGATGAAACTGTATGCGATTACTGTTATATTCTATGTTATTATTCTTACTGTGACTATGTATAGGATGAAACTGCATGTGATAACTTGTATACTGTATGTCATTATTGTTACTTTAACTATGTAGAGGATGAAACAGTATGTGATTACTCTTATACCGGATATAATTACTGTTACCGTGACTATATATATAGAATGAAACTGTATTGTGATTACTGTTATACTGTATGTTATTAATGTTACTTTGACTGTGTATAGGATGAAACTGTATGTGATTACTGTTATACTGTATGTTATTACTGTTACTGTGACTATGTTAAGATGAAACTGTATGTGACTACTGGTATACTGTATGTTATTACAGTTACTGTGGCTATGTATAGGTTGAAACTGTATGTGATTACTGTTATACTGTATGTTATTATGGTTACTTTGACAATGTATAGGATAAAACTGTATGTAATTTCTGTTATACTGTACGTTATTACTGTTACTGTGACTATGTATAGGATAAAATTGTACGTCATTACTGTAAGGCTGTATGTTTTACTGTTACTGTCAATATGTATAGGATGTAACTGTATGTGATTACTGGTAAACTGTATGTTACTATTGTTACTGTGACTTTGCATAAGATGAAACTGTATATGATTACTGTTATACTGTATGCTGTTTCTGTTACTGTGACTATGTATAGGATGAAACTATTGTGACTATTGTTATAAACTATGTTATTACTATTACTTTGACTATGTATAGGATGAAACTGTATGTGATTCCTGTTGTACTTGTATGTTATTACTGTTACTTTGACTATGCAGAGGATGGAATGGTATGTGATTACTCTTATACTGTAGGTTATTACTGTTACTGTCACAATGTTAGGATGAAACTGTATGTGATTACAGTTGTACTGTATGTTATTACTGTTACTGTGACTATGTTAAGATGAAACTGTATCTGACTACTGGTATACTGTTGTTATTACTGTTACTGTCAATATGATAGGATAAACCTGTATGTGATTACTGGTATACTTTATGTTATTGCTGTTACTGTGACTATGTTTAGGATGAAACTGTATTGTGATTACTGTTATACAGTATGTTATTACTGTTACTTTGACTATATCTAGGATGAAACTGTATCTGATTACTATTATACTGTATCTTATTGCTGTTACTTTGACTATGTAGAAGATGAAACAGTATGTGATTACTCTTATCTTCTTTTTCTTCTTTCGGCGTTTCCTGGTTAGGGGTCACCACAGTGGATCACCTGTCCGCTCATGATTGGCAGTGGAGTTTTACGGTGTTGAGTTGCCAGCCCAGCGCCCAACCTTCCACAGAAGGCATACACACGCACACTAACACTTAGGGCAAATTTAGAGTGTCCAATCCACCTACAGCATGTCTTTGGGATGTGGGAGGAAACTGGACAACCCGGAGGAAACCCATGCAACCAGAGAGAGGACATGCAGACGCCACACAGAAGGCACCCCAGCTGAGGATCAAACCAGAGAACCTCTTGTTGTGAGGCAGCAATGCTAACCGCTGCACCACCGTGGCAGCCCTTATGTGATTACTCTTATACTGTATGTTATTACAGTTACTGTGACTATATATAGGATAAAACTATATTGTGATTACTGTTATACTGTATGTTATTACTGTTACTTTGACTATGTATAGGATGAAACTGTATATGATTACTGTTATACTGTATGTTATTACTGCTACTGTGACTATGTACAGGATAAAACTTTATTATGATTACTGTTATACTGTGTGTTATTACTGTTACTGTGACTATATACAGGATGAAAATGTATGTGATTAATGTAATACTGTATGTTATTAATGTTACTGTCACTATGTATAGGATAAAGCTGTAAGGGATTAGTGTCATACTGTATGTTGTTACTGTTACTGTGACTATGTATAGGATAAAGCTGTAAGTGATTAGTGTTATACTGTATGTTGTTACTGTTACTACGACTATGTAGAGGACGAAACTGCATTGCTATTACTGTCATACTTTATGTTATTATGGTTGCCTTGACTATGTATAAAATGAAACTGTATGTGAGTACTCTTATACTGTGCATTATTACTGTTACTGTGACTATATCTAGGATGAAACTCTATGTGATTACTGGTATGCTGTATGTTATTTCTATTACTTTGTCTATGTATAGGATGAAACTGTATGTAATTACTGTAATGCTGTATGTAATTACTGCTATTATCACTATGTATAGGATGCAACTTATGTGATTACTTGTATCTTGTATATTATTACTGTTAATATGATTAGGTATAGGATGACCCTGTATGCAATTACTGCTTAACTGTATGTTATTACTGTTACTGTGACTATGTATAGGGTGAAACTGTGTGTCCTTACTGTTATACTGTAGGTTGTTACTGTTACTGTGACTATGTATAGGATGAAACTATATGTAATTACTGTTATACTGTATGTTGTTACTATTACTGTGACTATGTATAGGATGAAACTGTATGTGATTACTGTAATACTGTATGTTGTTACTGTGATAACGCGTAGGATGAAACTGTATGTGATAACTGTTGTACTGTATGCTATTACTGTTACTGTGACTATGTATAAGATGAAACTGTATGTGATGACTGTTGCACTGTATGTTATTACTGTTATTGTGACTATGTATGATGAAACTGTATGTGATTACTGTTGTATTGTATGTTATTACGGTTACTGTGACTATGTATAGAATGCAGCTGTATGTGATTACTCTTATACTGTGCATTATTACTGTTACTGTGACTATGTATAGGATGAAACTGTATGTGATTAGTGGTATACTGTATGTTTTTACTGTAACTGTCACTATGTATAGGATGAAACTGTATGTGATTACTGGTAAACTGCATGTTTTTACTGTTACTGTCACTATGTATAGGATGAAACGGTATGTGATTACTGGTATTCTGCATGGTATTACTTTTACTGTGACTATATATAGGATAAAACTGTATTGGACTACTGTTAAACTGCATGTTATTAGTGTTAGGTTGACTACGTATAGGATGAAACTGTATGTAATTACTGTTATACTATATGTTATTACTGTTACTTTGATTATGTATAGGATGAAACTGTATGTGATTACTGTAATAGTGTATGTTATTACTGTTACTGTCACTATGTATAGGATGTAACTGCATGTGATTAATGATAAACTGTATGTTATTACTGTTACTGTGACTAAGTACAGGATGAAACTGTATGTGATTACTGTTATACTGTATGTTATTGTTTTTATTGTGACTATGTATAGGATGAAACTGTATGTGATTACTGTTATACTCTGTTATTACTCTTAGTGTGACTATGTATTGGATGAAACTGCATATGATTACTGTTATACTGCATTTTTTTTGTTACTTTGACTATGTAGAGGATGAAATGGTATGTGATTACTCTTATACTGGATATTATTACTGTTACGTGACTATATATAGGATGAAATTGTATTGTGATTACTGTTATACTGTATGTTATTAATGTTACTTTGACTATGTATAGGATGAAACTGTATGTTATTGTTGTTATACTGTATATTACTGTTACTGTAACTATGTTAAGATGAAACTGTATGTGATTACTGGTATACTGCATGTTATTACTGTTACTGTGACTATGTATAGGTTGAACCTGTATGTGAATACTCTTATATTGTATGTTATTATGGTTACTTTGACTATGTATAGGATGAAACTGTATGTAATTACTGTTATACTGTATGTTATTAGTGTTACTGTGACTTTGTATAGGATGAAACTGTTTGTGATTACTGGTATTCTGTATGTTATTACTGTTACTTTGACTAAGTATAGGATGAAACTGTACGTGATTAATGTAAGGATGTATGTTTTCCTGTTATTATCAATATGTATAGGATGTAACTGTATGTGATTACTGGTATACTGTAAGTTATTACTGTTCCTGTGACTTTGCATAACATGAAACTGTATATTATTACTGTTATACTGTATGTTGTTACTGTTACTGTGACTATGTACAGGATGAAACTGTATGTGATTACTGTTGTCCTGCATGTCATTATTGTTACTTTAACTATGCAGAGGATGGAATGGTATATGATTACTCTTATACTGCATGTAATTACTGTTACTGTCACTATGTTAGGATAAAACTGTATGTGATTACTGTTATACTGTATGTTATTGCTGTTACTGTGACTATGTATAGGATGAAACTGTATTGTGATTACTTTTATACTGTATGTTATTATTGTTACTTTTATATATCTTGGATGAAACTGTATGGGATTACTGTTATACTGCATCTTATTGCTGTTACTTTCACTATGTAGAGGATGAAACAGTATGTGATTACTTTTATACTGTATGTTTTTACTGTTACTGTGGCTATATATAGGATGAAACTATATTATGATTACTGTTAAACTATTCCTGGTGCCAGAAAGTCTGCTCTGCAAACTTTCCCTTAGAACTAGCTGGTTTCTCAGTAGTAGCACTAAAATCTGAATCCCTTTGACTAGCACTTGCTCTAAAACCTGCTGGAAAGCACTAGGAAGACTTAAACTGATAAAAGCACTCAACTCTCCTTGTTAATAAGGAGAAATTAATCATAGGCACTAAACAGCCTATAATTGCAAAGTACCTTGCCAAGGTAAGGAAAAACAGCTCTTGTACTTTACAAAAGAAACACCGAACCAGGCATGTCCAAGGGTCAGCTTCCGGTGATTTCTTCTGTCCACCTGGTGAATCTAGGCATACTGGGGCAATGCAGCATATGCCTCATGTACACAGACAAACCTCTCCTCCTACCACCCAACACTACAACCTGTGAGAGATGCACTTACATAGCCAAACTGGAAGCAAAGCTCTCTCCACCAAAGATTGTGCTAGACAGTCAAGAGGAGATGGTTAACACCTGCACTACACCTCAAGCAACACATAGCCCTTCAAAACTCATACCACCAGCATCCCCACATAGTAACACTAAACCCACTTATGCAGAGGCCCTTAACATTTACCTGCCCAAGCAACAAGGACCTCCGAAGCTGAAATGCAAACAAACATGAATCACAACCAAAGTGCCACATAGCTCACAACATCAGTGTGCCACCCAACAACAGCCCCTAAGGCAAGACAATGTACCCAACACTTTAGTCATAGGTGACTATATAGTCAGGCACACTGATGTCCCACTCACCATGCTGAACAAGGAGAAAATTACAGTCAGCTGCCTGTCGGGTGCCAGGATCCACTACACCACGCATGCACTTAAGTCACTCCACAATAAGTACAAATATGACTCTGTCATTGTCCATTTTGGAGTGAATGACTTGAGACGTACCTCCCTGGACTACATGAAAAGAGATGTGGAAGACTTCTCAGATCATGTGGCCCAGGCAGGTATGACCCTAGCCCTGAGTATCATCCTGCCTTCGCCCAGAATAACATCACAGTATAAGGACAAAATGATTGACTTCAGCAATTGGCTAAGTTTCTAGTGTCATTCAAAGGAGATCCAGTATCTGTCTGCCTGGGACAAGATGATCATCAAACCACAATGCTTTGCCAGAGATGGTCTGCACCTGTCACCCCTGGGATTCATGTTACTGCCTAAGGCTCTTGCCACCCCTATAGTGCCTTTTTTAGGCAAGGCTCAAAGGACAAAGCCACCACTGTAACAGATATAAGCATGAAAAATCTGAAGGTAATGCTACTCAATGCTAAAAGTCTAAACCTCAAAATGCACACTCTCGACGCACTCCTAAAAATGGAGAACATTGATATCTGTGCAGTAACTGAGACCTAGCTCAAGGCTCCAGAGAGCACAGCTGCAATACCAGGCTACAACTCTTACCACACTTTTCGGCCACCAAACCAGGACCGAAGCACTAAAGGCCAAGGAGTGTCCATATTCACCAAGGATATTCACAGCTCAAGGCTAGTTGCCCAACACAATGCATCTGAAATTCTACAGATGCAACTAATACTAGGTAAGACTGCAATCCAAATTGTAGCTTGTTACAGATCCCCCACCATGCCCTAAGATTCTCACTACACCTTTCTAAACATACTGTAAAATATTAATATACAACCAAACACCCTAATACTGGGTGATTTCAACTACCTTGCCATTAATTGGGAAAACTACTCGGGTACCAACACCTTTGCCCAATTTTTCTTGGAATTCAAAAATTCCAATGCCCTGGATCAACTAATCCATAGTCCCACCAGGGGCATAAATATCCTAGACCTGGCCATTACCAACATGGGAGATTGATGCTCCACACCAGTGGTCACCCCCTCGTTGGTCAGGTCTGATGATAAGCTAATCCCCCTTGATGTCCACATCCCACCCCCACCCCCCAGTAGGGAAACCTCCATAAAAAACTTCTCCAAAGCTAACTTCATGCTAGACAAACTTCATGACACTCATGCAGATGGGAACTGAAAGTTCGACTGCTGAATCCTACACTAAGGCACTGTAGAAGCACATCCACTTGTGCATGAATCGTGCCATTCCAAATAGAACCAAGATGCTCTCCTCCAAAAAAGGAAGCCAATCTGGTGGTCCCCTGCCATAAACAAACTATACAACAGAAGGAATAAACAGTTGCAGAAAAGAGGAAAATCCCAGGATGCAAAATACTCCCTTACCAGCCTCAGTAAGAAGCTGAGATCCCTCATAAAATCCTCCAAAGCTAGTTATGAAAATAAAATTGCCAAAGATTCCAAGGACAACCACAAGGCATTCTATAGTTATGTCAAGAATCTAAATGGCAATGCTCAGATCTGCTCTGAGCTACAACAGAATGACATTAAATAGGCTGATCCCAAGGATATTGCCAATATCCTGGCAGATCAATTCAGTGCCAACTTCACCCCCCTCTCACCCCCTAAAGGGCCCATCTCAATACCAAAAGATTGCCAAATTATGGTAATCATTCCCACACAGGTGAAAACTGGACTCCCTCAAGCTAAGAATACGGCATCCATGGGACCAGATGACATCCCGGGCTGTGTACTACATGAACTACAAAATAAACTGGCTCCTCACTTAAGTGTCATATTTAATCATAGCCTCACCTCAGGCTTCATGCCTAATGAATGGCACACAACTACAGTTATCCCACTCCACAAGGGGGGATCCACCTTGGTTCCTGGGAACTATCATCCCATCAGTCTGATGAGCCTGATCTGCAAAGTCATGGAATGCGTTATCATGGAACTTATAAAAAAAGACATTGGCAACCTTCAAACACTGGACCCCACCCAGTTTGGTTTTGTAAAGGGACGATCTTGTCTCATCAACCTAATTGACTTCTTCGATTCAGTCTCCAGAGCCATGGACAAGGGCATGGCAGTCCACACAGCCTATCTGGACCTTGCCAAGGCCTTCAATACCATCCCCCACTCTGGAATCATAGATAAACTTACTAAGCTGGGCATTAATCCCTACATCACTTGATTGGTTGCCAACTGGCTTACTGACAGAACCCACACTGTAAAAGTAGTCGACTCAAAATCCAGCTCCAGACAAGTGGCAAGTGGAGTACCTCAGGGTTCAGTCCTGTGACCGCTCTTGTTGGGCATCTACTTCTTTGAAGTACAGGCCAGCACTAAGGGACTCTGGCTAGCAAAGTTCACAGATGACTGTAAACTGGGTGCCATTATTGAATCCCCAAATGATGTGGATATTCTGCAAAAGGGCCTTACAGAAACAGATGCTTGGTGCCACAGCCATGGGCTCAAGCTCAATGGCAAGAAATGTATAGTTATTCCCTTGGGAAAAACCATGTACCCATGAATTACCACATAAGTGACAGTACACTAAACACTGAAAGTGTGATAAGGGACTTAGGGACACAGGTGGACAGTGGTCACACCTTCGATAACCACATCGCCACAACAGTCAGGAAATCCTTCTATGTGGCACACCTCATCACTAAGGGCTTTTCATCCAGAAAAAAGGAGGTCATTGTCCCACTGTACTCATCCCTCATTAGTCCCATTATAGAGTACAATGCCTTGTTTGGTATGTACCTCACAAGACATCTGCAACAACTGGAAAGGCCACAGAAATACCTCACTAAAAGAATCACAAGCCTAAAGCAGATGCCCTAAGCTGACCATCTAAAAAAACTCCAGCTATACTCTGTCACATATCATCTACTGAGAGGCAATCTCTGCTTAACATACAAGGCCATGTCAAACCCAGAGCTGTTGGACATGCTACACTTAAAGAAATCCCAATCCATCAGAGCCAGATGCTCCAGGGATCTAAACCTGATCATCACAATGAACAAAACATGCTTGAGGGATTGGTTCCTGAACCAGAGACTCCCCATCCTCTGGAATAGACTGCTACAGGATAAAACATTATTATGATGTTTACTGTGACTATGTATAGGATGAAACTGTATATAATTACTGCTATACTGTATATTGTTACTATTACTGTGACTATGTATAGGATGAAACTGTATGTGATTACTGTAATACTGTATGTTGTTACTGTGACGATGTATAGGAGGAAACTGCATATGATAACTGTTGTACTGTATGCTATTACTGTTACTGTGACTATGTATAAGATGAAACTGTATGTGATGACTGTTGTACTGTATGCTATTACTGTTACTGTAACTATGTATAGGATGAAACTGTATGTGACTACTGGTATACTGTATGTTATTACTGTTACTGTCACTATTATTAGGATAAAACTGCATGTGATTACTGGTATACTGTATGTTATTACTGTTACTGTGACTGTATACAATGAAACTGTATGTGATTACTCATACTGTATGTGATTACTGTTACTGTGATCTTGTGTAGGATGGAACTCTATGTGATTACTGTCAAACTGTATGTTATTACTGCCATACTTAATGTATTGTGACAGTTTATATTTGTATTTACCTTTTGGAGCTTTTCTCCCCAATTCTCTGCTGAAAAAGGCCATCTGCCAGTCGTACTAACCTGCCCAACAAATGTCAAATAAATAGATAAATAATGTATGTATATATATATATATATATATATATATGTATATATATATATATATATATATATATATATATATATATATATATTTACATTTTCTGTGTCCACTCAACAAATGTCAAATAAATAAATAGATAGATAAATTATATATACATACATATATATATATATATATATATATATATATATATATATATATATATAAACGTTTTCTGTGTAACATGTTAACAAATGTAACATGTACTTGAAAGTACAATACTATATCTTAGCAACAAAAGAAACCTTCTTTGAAGATAAATTAAAGGAATATCAATCCTCTGTGTTCTCCAAATACACAAGTCACTTCACTTTCAAGTTCCCTAGCTGCACAGTTAACTTCTTATTGTGTAGATTCAGGCCTCTGAGCACAGTGAAGAAGAAAATGAGGTGTGAAGTCATTAAAATTGCTGTATTCCAAACATTTGACTTCATGTAGCAGATGTAAAATAGTATAGGCACTGCCTTGTTGTTTGTTGCTAATGGATTATAACTGTGAATTAGTAGGCGAGATAAGGAATACACACAGCAATTCAGACTCCATTACCTGTAATGGATGTGTCACCCTGGATATACTTAAAATGTAGAAGTAATTGTAGTGAGTTTTGAAATGGAAGTGAACAACACACATATCTCAGTTTTTTCACTACTAGCTTAGCTCTGCTTTCTTTAATGAAAACTGTATTGTACTGTCATGTAATATTCTCAGATAATTTTAAGGCAATAATGCAAAATTCCCGAAACACTGGATGTCTGAGAAAGCATCACAGATAATTGAAAAATGAACACAATACAAAGAGAAGACAGAGCTGCACTGGTGCAAATAATACTCATAAATGGATGTGTGATCATTCATTTTACTAAATATGTAAGTAACACATGTACAAACAGCTGAGTGTATACAATTGTTATATCTCTAATAGTGTAGTGGAAATGGGACTTGCTTGTATGCACAACGATTTGCATTCCTCCTGCTGCAAAGTTGCTTCTGTGGCAAAGGGAGATAACACAACCTTTCTGTGTTTTGTGGATCAACAGTCTGACAATTTAAATCCAGTGTTGTGTAAAAATCTGTAAGGTGTGTTAAAATGTAGTTTATAATGTTGTTTATGTTTCCTTTTTAAATATTCTTTTTAATATTTGTGTGATGCATAGCTTTGAGCAAATGCAGTGAAATGGTGAAATAAATTAAAACTAATGAAAGTTGTTTGTATGATAAAGACAGCATAAATTAAAACTATGAATCAAGTGTGTATGTAGCACATCTGGTAAATATGATGACTCCCACAGCAAGTAGTATACTTATTTTATTTATTTTTATTTTACATTTGTTTACCGGGAGAGTCTGACTGGGCATAAAACCCTTTTTCAGTGGAGGCCCAGAGAGACAAGCTCCATTGTTAGTAGACTATTTTGTTAGTGAAAGCAAATTGTATAACAAGATAAAGAAAAAAATAGTAACAGACATTCATAATGGTAAAAATACTAGAACAGAATAAATTGGTCAAGTGGGAGACAAGGCCAATAAACTTGTATAACAATGCTTCTAGAAGACAGTTCTTACAGTGGTAGCAGGTAGTGACATTGTATACAATAAGAGTGCAATTACGATACTTAGTCTTAGATACAGGTAGCAGGAGAAATCCATGGAAATGATGTGAATTTGTGATCCAGGAAGCTGGAAACCAGCCGTGCAGGACTAGTGTAATCTGCATAAATTTACTCTGCCAGTAATGGAGTACATTTCTGCAAATTCCAAAATGGAGTCATGACAGCTCCAAATAAAGGATGCATATCATTTAGAAAGCATGTCAATGGCCAAGTATAAGGCCATTGGCATGGAAAACAGTTGAAAAAAAATATATCAACTTTTATTTTTTTTTTAGCAATCTCAGCTGTTTAAGCATAGGGCAGTGGCTCGCAAACGGGAATGGGGGAAAATAAGAAAATAAACCTAAAATAAGCATTCTAACTACAATCACTATTCTGCCATTATAGTCAATGGCAGGCAGAAGACAACATGGCCAGCGAATAGTGGCTGCTAAGGGGGGAGGCTCAGTGTGAGACATGTAACTATGCATTAGCAGGCAATCCTATGCAAATAAGGGGAATGGTAGTGAATCCCAGATTTCCCAAGCATGCTAGTCAGATCCCAACAGTGTAAGAGCAGGAATAGCTTGGTGCAAGCCTAGGAGTTAGCTGACATCATGGGGGGGGGGTGTCAGGTATACTGTAAATGGATTGGAGCCCTGTGTCTCAGGTTTGCTCCTTGCTTAGCACAGCTAGGCAAGGGAGTGTGCCTGAGGCTGCCTAGCACTCTTTACATTGCCTAAGCAGGTGTGCACACCGTGCACTGGGTTTTAAAGAAAAACAAAAAGTAAACCAGGAAATAGTAGCTCTGTGCACATTTGAGCACTGCATTTGTGCTGCACGCCCCCGGGCTTAAGCAGGAAGCAATGGGAAGGAAAAACAGCAGTAGGAAGGTATTCTAGGAGAACTAGCATAGCTGGCAGATGAAATGCATCAGAATCAGCCAATTACACAGGCAGTAGATCAGCCCAGCCCAGAACACTACTATAAACTATGCAAACACCTTTCCCTCTGTTTTTTCCCATACTCTACATCACCGGTGTATACAAGCGGGGACCTTTTAACAAACAAAACAAGAAAATGCTAGGGGCTGCAGCAAGCATCATACAACAACATGAGGAAGAGGCTGAGGTTGGTGATGATGTGAATGCTGTTGACCAACCCACAGTGAGGAGACGGAGAAGAGTGTACAGACCAAGGGTAACCAACCAGGGGCTACATGAACTGGAGATAGTGGAGCACTACAGGGTGGACAGGGACCTCCTACAGCAAATTGTTGACCTGTGCCAGCCACACCTGACACACCAAACTGACAGAGGAGAACCCATCCCAGTGGATACCAAGGTATGTGTAGGCCTAAGAATACTAGCCACAGGTACCTCCCAAACCTCAACTGAGGATATCATGGGGATCTCACAGGCATCAGCATCCAGAGTATTCCACCAGTTCCTGGATGCCATGTCAGCACATGCTGCTAAGCACGTACATTTAACACCTGTGAGGTGTTGGCCAGCAATATGCGTCTCTTCCACCAAATAGCAGAATACCCTGAGGTAGTGGGTGCTATCGACTGCATGCACATACACATCAAAGCACCACCTGGTGAAAAGGGTAGGGCCTACAGGGTAGGGCCTATATCAACCGAAAGAGCCTCCGCTCCATCAACTGCCAGGTCATATGCGATGCCCAGGGCATTATAATGAATGTGTGTGCTAGCTGCCCTGGAAACTATCACGATTCCCACATCTGGCATCTGATGCAGCTGTACCAGAGATTTGGTAATGGGGACATCCCTTATGGTCACCTAGTGGGGGATGCTGGTTACACACTGGAGCCATGGCTGATGACACCCATCAGAAATGAACACACACTGGAAAAAGATGCCATAATGAGGCACATACACAGACCAGACTTAGAGTGTGTATTTGGGGAGCTCAAGCTCTGGTTCTGGTGCCTGGATACATCTGGTGGAGCCTAGCAGTACTGACCAGCTACATGTACTCAAATTATGGTATGTGCCATGCTACACAATATGATCCTGTGGAAACAGCTGCAGCAGGAACAGCACGGGGCAGGGCCACACAGCCCCCCACCAATGCCAAGGCCTGCACAGGCACAGATTGACTCAGAGAAGGAACAACCTGAGCCTGCCCCAGTAGGCAGATGGAGGCATGCCCAATATGCCCTGGCCTTGGCAAAGAGGCAACGCATAGCACATACACTGGCACAGTAGGGACCCAGGGAATGACACCTCTCTCTGACTAGCACATACAGTAAAAGGGATGCCAAACATGACACTACCTTTGCTCAACCATATATAGGGAGTGTACTATGTGCATCTGACATAGGCAGCCCTCCAGCACCATCCTCAATACTGGCACACCCACAAGGTAAGTCAATCAACCTACCAATTGCCGAATGGAGTAGAATGTGTCGTTACCTGTATCTATGGTATGGATGTGAGCATGCAAGGGAATCGGGTGGCTGAATAGTATGTCAGCAGATAGTAGACACCCATAGTGGCACCATGACATCTGTAACAAATACTGGAGTCACCATAGTAGCCAATACTACACAAGACAACAAAACCCAATTGCAGGAAATGTGCTAGGCAACATGTGTCTCCGTATGACTCACACATGCCAGTCAAGGAGGTTCACATACCCAACAACAGTCTCAGCCAGCAGGACAGGTTTAGACAAACACAAACAGAGGCTGTGCTATGGCCTCTGAATGATGCCTATGGGTAATCTCCCCCCCAGGCCTACACAGACAAACTACAGCAGGTCAGGCAGTGGGATGTTAGTTCTGAAGGGTAGGAAGTCAGACATTAATATGTAGGTCAACCAAAGTTAAGACCAGTAGTACACTGATATGCTTCTAGTCAGCATGATAGGTTAGAATACAGAATGAAATGGAGTACCTGACATACCAGTACAGTCATAGCAAATGTGTACAAGTGCCAGGTGTGCTCCCCCATCCTATCTAGACATGTAGAAACAGTCAGGTGTGCCCCTTCCCCCAATCCAATGTAGAAATGTAGAAACAGTCAGGTGCGCCCCCCCCCCCAATCCTGTGTAGAAATGTAGTAACATGTATGAGTAGGTATAATATGAGTGGAGCAGATGCCCAGAGGTGGCCAAGGTAGTAGGATAGGTTGTAGCATTTGCACAATATGCAGGTCTGTATGTGTTAAGATGTTGTATGTGCGAGAGTGGTCAGTATGTATGCATGTTGAGGCAAGACCTGGTGGCTATTGCCCACTACTGCTGATGACAGGGACAAGCCATCACAACTGCAGTGCCAAAGACAATCCCCACCAGTATAACACATGCTAGCAGTAAGCCATTGTAAATGTATGGTGGTAATATGTGTCACCATCTGAAAGACTGACATGGCATGACTGTTGGGCTAGATATACAAGAAGTACACAGGGAAAAGTATCCCAGACATACAGTATATATTGTGTCACTGCAAAATGGAGGCACCCTTGGAATTGTACATACAGGTACGCATCACAGTAACTGGTCCTGTAGTAGGGGATACTGATGATATCTGCCCAAACACTTGCAGATCACAAAGGATGTAGGACTGATGTATTGGGAAACAGCTGATGTACCTGCACATACTAGCATAACCGGAATACCCCATGCATATCTGTGTGTCAGATGCAAGTAGTGTCCATAGCACACATGCACCCAGCTCACAAAAACACCACCCAGAGGTACCTTTCTGGTCATATCCCTGCTGTGGGGAATGGGTAAAGTATGACCCCCACCTGTATATGGCAATACCTGAAGAATGCAGCATGCAATGCAAGTGTTCCATTAAGGTGTGTTCCTAGCTGTAAGTAGCAGCCTGCGAGCATCCACACCACCTGATCAAGACTGATAAAAGGTATTGGCATGAACACCTATTACAACTACCCTGTCACCCCAGGGGAATATACTGTATGGTGGTCTGAGACTGTAGGACTGACAGAATGCAATGGCCTGCAACATCTGGCCCACAGCAACATCTAATGCCCAACAGGCCTCTGCCAAAGGCCTGTGTCTCACACGTACTGACAATGCATGTTATGTCATGGACACCCAAATAACAACAAAACACACTCCACATAAGCCATATGCAAGGCCATGTGGACAAACCACAGTAACATGTCCACCACTGCATGAACTGTGGACCAACACTAACACACACCTGTGATGACCCTTAGGGGAAAGTATCAGAGAATATATGCATAATGTATGGAAGAGGTTAGAATAACAGAGGGAGGGTGGGAGCATGGGCAGCATGGAATGTGCAGAGTCTGACACCAAGCTGTGGGCACACACTATCCCTGGCTGCAAACACATAAATGGGTGGCTACACACCTGCCTGTACATCACAATAGGAGAAATGTCCTGACCCATGGCCCCTGCCTCTGGTAACCTGTGTGAATCTGTACAGCTGTGAGGCATTGCCACAGCAAGATAAGCCTATACTGTCATGTTGATGGGTGTCCAAGTATGGAATCCACTGGCAGCACTGTACCAAGGTGTTAAATCGGATACACAGACCCAGTATCAAGTGTCTGCATTTCCCCTTTCAGAAATGCATAATTTACCATGAATACATAGGTGTCTAAACAATACCAGACACAGCTGTAGTCACCCTTGTCCCCCAAGACATCACTGTGTGCAAGAATGTCCACCTGACAGTACACGAGGACAGAAATCATCACAGTGTATAACAGTACACTTGTCTGAATATCTCTGCTAACAGCAGTACCATGCAGCTGAAGCAGCACAGACACAATCACCTACAGTACACACTATCCCTTGCACAGTTTGAGCCCATATTGCCAAATGATCGACGGATACTCAGCAGAAACAGTTTGCTACCTGTAGGTGTACAACACAAAGGTCTGCGCTGGAGTACAAACTACCTGGAATCGATCCACACATTCAATACAGAAGGGCATACTGGGCATCCTCATACACTTAAACAAATGAAGCCCATGTCTGCAAACAACAGTGGACCAGACATATCCGTCAGTTGCAGATGTTAGTGCAGACACTCCTCAGTATTAACCACTCACGCATAGACATGTAATAGCACTACATAGTCGTTAGGGGTTTGATACCCTGTACTGGTATGTGTGTGACAAACATGCTTAAGTTTTACTCTCCCACCCCTTCCTGACTTTTCTTTGCCTCTGTCTACCTCTCTCTCTCCCTCTCTGGTGGATGTGGAGACTTACACCTGCTTTGCTTAGGCAGCAGTATGTGTATTTTAAGTGATGCTCATGATCAGCTGATGGCCTCTGCATGAATTGCAGCCCTGCTCTAGCTGATTGCATGTGGAACAGCTGTGGTAACATTACCATAGCCAATTGCATGGAAACACACTCCAATATCTAGGAACATCATGTTGTTGGGCCTTTTCATTCACTGTGAGCAGGAACTCGATCTGTTGTTTGACAAACAGAATCTCAGATGGATTGAGGAATTATCTCTAACAACATACACTGTGGAAACAGGCCAACACACAGGAGGGGGATGTGCCTGACCTGACTACAGCCTGTAAGTGCTGCTATGGATTGCCGTCTGTAGATGGTGACAGCTGTGAGAGTTACTGACTTCATATCCCTCATTGGAGATATGGTGCAACAAACCCTGTTACAACAGTAAATGTATGAGGTTATCACAGCAACATGTCAATATTGACCCTGTGTATGTGCCTCCAGCCACAACTCTGTCAACCTTTGTACATATGTCATGCAGTAAGAAGTGCATATGTGCTGTACACCATAATAAGTGACATCATATCTGATAACAAGCCAGTGAGATATCAGACTGCTACACATTATGTATAGTTGGGGTTATATTTGATGACATAACCTGGATATTCTGTGGTTGTGTGTACAGTACTGAGGTCTGTATACTTATGGTAATTGTTGACAGTGTGTGTATTGTTAATATGTACCTTGGCTTGTGTATAGACTGTGGTAGATGTCATTGTTCTTGGTCCTGGTCTATCTGATGTTACATGCCGCTTCACTGTATGTTACCCTATAAGCTTATGTTTGTAGGGCCAAACACACACGTCCCTTACCACAGACAGGCATCGGACCACACTGTGTAGTTGGCTAGTATAATTAGGGTTAGTGTGTGAGTGGCACATATGAGGATGGTGTTGAACAGATAGTCCATATACGGTAATATTACTCTAGCTTTCAATATGTGGCTGTGGCTGTATTCACATTGGTTGTGGATATGCACTTTCACACAGGTGTCTGTTACTCTGTGCTGTGACATGCCTGTAGAGCATGCCATATATGCAGGTACATGTGTATTTCCCCATAGGGAATGTTGGCCAGTGTTGAGCCAGTATGCCTGTAGCCTGCACAGTGCTTTATTACATGCCTAGCAGCTTAGTGTACTTACCCAGTTAGATGTCATGTCCAGATAATTGCCAGATGTACTGCTGCTGGGCCACCATAACACTCATGAGTGTCAGACAAAGCAGTGGGATACAGTGCAGATGTATGTCACTAACTAGTGGGTAGTATGTGACCATGGTGCCTCTGTACCAGCGGTTATTATGTGTCAGGACAGACAGGGGTATGTGAATGCATAATCTGTGGGGGAAAATGTATACCCATAGGTACGTGTTATACCCATCTACATGGCTGTTAAAATCCACATTGTCAGGCTTGGTCCACTTGTCTTGCACTAAGGGGTTCTGTGTATACCTCTGGACTGTCCAGAGTGTGTCAGACTGCCCACATATATTGGCCAATATCTCTGCTGTAGTCCACAGGAGCATTACTGTGCTAGCAGTGGTGCTGTACTATGATGTCCTTAGGATGTCTGTCAGTAGCCCATGGCGCACATGTTAAAAGCAGATGTGACCTCCCACACACACCATATCTGTAAAGACAATCTCTATTACAGTAGCAATAGTCTAGAAATATACCTGCAATACATACATGACATCCCCTTGAACTATGAGGTTGGGACTATAGGGGCTGAGGTAGGGCTCCACTCCATGTTCAGGCATAGCTCCTCGTGGTCCCCTGCAGAGTTCCTGAGCCAGCAGAGAGCAGAAAAAGCAACTTTCTTGATCATAAGTATTTTTTAAACTTTTTAGTTTGCATTTTTTGATCTTTTGAGCTTTTCGACTACTGTTTGTGCCTATATTACTGTTTTATTACCTTATTTTCCTGTTTTTGTGAGCTTATATTGTTGATTGCACTTGTGGGCTAAAGTATTGCTTAAAAGTAACAAACAGGCTAATACACTCAAGTGTACAGCCTTTGATAGCAATTTAGTCGAAAACAAAGCATTTACTGCATTTTTTCTGTCTGTTTGCAAAAAAAAAAAAAAAAAACCAAAAAATATTTCTCCTTTCCTAGCTAGTTGTTCCAGTGATCAGATTTTGCTGATCCCTGGGCTTTGTATTTGGTTTCTGTGTTCCTCCATTTTCTTGTGTGGCCAGAGGTAGTTTCTTTACTTACCAGTGTGAGTGGGGAGTACTGAGCTGCTTGTTTGTCCTCAGAGGAGTGGTTAGAAGCAGCAACTAGTAATTTGTCGGCCATTTTGGGTCATTTCCTGTTTTTTCCAGCCCCCTGCTATAAAGCACGCTTTGGCAGGCTTTTCTGGCATTAGAGAACTAGGCATAGCTCCTCGTGGTCCCCTGCAGAGTTCCTGAGCCAGCAGAGAGCAGAAAAAGCAACTTTCTTGATCATAAGTATTTTTTTAAATTTTTAGTTTGCATTTTTTGATCTTTTGAGCTTTTCGACTACTGTTTGTGCCTATATTACTGTTTTATTACCTTATTTTCCTGTTTTTGTGAGCTTATATTGTTGATTGCACTTGTGGGCTAAAGTATTGCTTAAAAGTAACAAACAGGCTAATACACTCAAGTGTACCAGCCTTTGATAGCAATTTAGTCGAAAACAAAGCATTTACTGCATTTTTTTCTGTCTGTTTGCAAAAAAAAAAAAAAAAAAAAAATATTTCTCCTTTCCTAAACTTTCCTAGCTAGTTGTTCCAGTGATCAGATTTTGCTGATCCCTGGGCTTTGTATTTGGTTTCTGTGTTCCTCCATTTTCTTGTGTGGCCAGAGGTAGTTTCTTTACTCACCAGTGGGAGTGGGGAGTACTGAGCTGCTTGTTTGTCTTCAGAGGAGTTGTTAGAAGCGGCAACTAGTAATTTGTCGGCCATTTTGGGTCATTTCCTGTTTTTTTCAGCCCCCTGCTATAAAGCACGCGTTAGCGCGCTTTAGCGCGGAGCTGCTACCGCTGCACACTAGGGCAGCGCCGGTTAATCAGATTTAAACTATTAGGGCTACCTAAAGTCCACTCTTCAAATTTTCCCTTAAAACTACCTTCCTCAAAGTATACTACTGTTCTATTTAGTGTATCCTACAACTATAAATTATCTCTACTTTACTCCCAAGTAGACTATTCTCTATCTGTATAGCAAAGCACTTGCTCCTACAGTACTTATCACCTCGATACAGCACTCTTGTTATAGAAAGTAACCCAAAAAAGCAAACCCCATTTCTCGGTCACCCACATCCCCCAGAACCTTTTCTGTCTATTCCTTCTAGCATGTCGAGGGATCAGTTGCTTATGTCCTCTCCTGCTCAGCTGGTGAACCTGGGAATATTGAGGCAATGTTACAATTGCCTCATGTACACAGACAACCCTCTCCTCCTCCCACAAAACACAAATACATGCGAGAGATGCAACTATACGGCCAAACTGGAGGCTGAGCTCTCTCAACATAGGACTGGCATGACCAGACAGGAGGAGAAGGTAACCACACACACTATAGACCCAGTCTCACATAATACCATCACAACCTCAAATCATACACATAAACACACAAAGACATACTCAGAGGCTCTGATCAAAAATCTACCAAAACAGCAGAGGCCACCAAAGCAGACACCCAAACAACTACCACCTCAGAACACAACACCTGCAACACATAGACCACACAGTCAGAGTGTCAAGCAGTCACAGCCCTTAAGGCCAAACACAATGCCAGACACACTAGTCATTGGTGACTCCATAGTCAGACACACTGACGTCCCGCTCACCAGACTGAGTAAGGAGAAGGTCACAGTAAGCTGCCTGTCGGGTGCTAGAATCCCCCACATAACGCATGCACTCAGGTCTCTCAACAGCAGGTACAAGTACGACTCAATCATTGTCCACGCTGGTGTTAACGACCTGAGACGTACCTCCTTGGACTACATGAAAAGAGACATAGAGGAGCTCTCTGATTATGTAGCCCAAGCAGGTATGACCCTGACCTTGAGCAGTATCCTACCTTCACCAAGAATGATGCCACAATACAGAGATAAGATGATCAGCTTTAACAATTGGCTTAAACTCTGGTGTCATTCAAAGGGGATCCAATGTCTGTCTGCCTGGGATGACATGCTTGACAAGCCACGCTGCTTCAAGGGACGGCTTGCACTTGTCACCCCTGGGATTCCGGATTTTGGCAAAGGCTCTTGCCACCCCATAGTGCCTTTTAGGCAAGGCTCAAATTCTAAACCTACCACCCTAGAACAAAACAAAGAAAAAACTAAGGGTAATGCTGCTCAATGCCAGAAGTCTCAACCTCAAGATGCACGCACTCGAGGCCCTTCTCAGTATGGAGAACATCGATGTCTGTGCTGTGACAGAAACCTGGTTCAAGGCTCCTGAGAGCACCCCAGCACTATCAGGTTTTACCTCATATCATGCCCCGCCCCAAAACCCGGACAATACCAAGAAAGGAGGAGGGGTATCCATATTCATCAAGGACACCCACACCTCAAGATTGGTGGCATCGCACGATGCATCAGAAACCATCCAGGTGCAATTAACCATAGGCAAGATTGCTCTGCAATTTGTAGCATGTTACAGGCCACCCTCGCAAACTCAGGAACCTCATATGGCCTTCCTGAAAACACTGGAGGGATAAATGTATCTCCGAACACCATCATACTAGGTGACTTCAACTACCCTAATATAGACTGGGAACACTACTCAAGCCCAAACACTCTAGCCCAAAAGTTCCTGGAATTCATAAACTCAAATGCCATGGAACAACTAGTCACCATCCCCACAAGAGGAGAAAACATACTTGATCTCATCATCACGAACATGGGAGCACAATGTTCAACGCCGAAGTATACCCCTCACTGGTGAGATCTGATCACAAACTAATCTCGCTTGAGGTCCTCATCTCGCCCACCCGAAATGAAAAGACCACAGTAAAGAACTTCTAAAGCCGACTTCACACTTCTAAAGACTAGTGTGGTCTCCTTTAAGGCCCCTGAGCCGGGCGGTTAACATTACTCAAACCGCTGAATCACTTACAAATGCCTTCTACCAGCACCTGCAGGCTGCATGGATCAGGCAATCCCAAGCAAAACAAAGACTCTTTGTACCAAAGGCAAGCGTCCAGTCTGGTGGACCCCAGCCATAAACAAACTCTACAACAAAAGGAGAAAGCTACTACAAGATAGAGCAAAATCCTTAAAAGGTAAGACACCGCTGATCACTATAAGTAAAAAGCTAAGAGCTCTCATAAAATCATCCAAAGCTAATTTTGAGAAAAAAATAGCTAAGGACTCTAAAGACAACCATAAGGCATTCTTTAGCTATGTCAGAAACCTAGGAGGAAACTCCCAGATATGCTCAGAATTAGTTCAAAATGATGTGAAGATTACTGATCCTACAGACATTGCCAACATACTGGCTGACAGGTTCAGTGCAAACCTCTCCCCCCCCTCCCCCCCAAAGGAGAGATATCTGTACCAAATGATTGTAGCCCCCCAAACATCTCTAACGCCGAGGTGAGAACTGCTCGGTCCAAGGCAAAGAACACAGCATCCATGGGACCTGATGGTGTCCCCGGCTGTGTGCTCCATGAACTCAATGAGGAATTAAACCCATAGTTAGGACAGCTGTTTAATCTTAGTCTCACCTCCGGATACGTACCCAGGGAGTGGCGCACAGCGACTGTGGTCCCGCTCCACAAAGGCGGTGCCTCCACCGACCCTGGAAATTACCGTCCCATTAGCTTGACAAGCCTTATCTGCAAAGCCATGGAGAGGATCATAATGGATCTCATAAATAAAGACATAGGGAACTTGCAGACTTTGGATCCAACCCAGTTTGGCTTTGTCAAAGGCAGATCATGCCTTTTAAACTTGGTTGACTTTTTCGAAACAGTCACCAAGGCCATTGACGAGGAAAGGCAGTCCATACAGCCTACCTAGACCTGGCGAAGGCTTTTGATACAATACCTCACTCGGGTATCATTGAAAACTCATCAACTTAAATGTAAACCCATACATTACAAGATGGGTTGCAAACTGGCTGAGTGACAGAACCCACAGGGTCAGAGTTGCTGGTGCTATGTCAGACTCAAAGCCTGTCACAAGTGGTGTCCCACAGGGCTCAGTCCTGGCCCACTCTTGTTTGGCATCTACTTTTCTGAAGTACAAGCAAACACAGGAGGGTTATGGCTGACAAAGTTTGCAGATGACTGCAAACTGGGCCGAGTTGAAAACACATCCAACACAGATATCCTTCAGAAGGGTCTCACAGAAACGGATAACTGGTGCCAGAGCCATGGCCTAAAGTTAAATGCCAAGAAATGCATAGTCATACCCTTCGGGAAAAATAAGGTTACCCCTAGCTACCATATAGGTGGCAATCCCCTGAACACAGAAAAAGTTATTAGGGACCTGGCAACCCAGGTTGACAGTAGCCTTTCATTCGACACTCATATTGCTAAAGTAATTAGGAAGACCTTCTACATTGCCCACCTTATCATGAAGGGATTCACATCTAGATCAAGGGAAGTCATAGTCTCCCTATACTCATCACTCATCAGACCAATGATCGAGTACAATGCCCCATTCGGAATGTATCTGACCCGACACTTGCAGCAGCTGGAGAGGCCACAAAAGTTCCTCACCAAAAGGATAAAGGGTCTCAAAAATCTGTCTTATGCTGCCCGACTGAAAGAACTCCAGTTATATTCAGTTGCTTACCGCTTGCTCAGAGGTGACCTATGCCTGACATACAAGGCCATGTCAAACCCAGATTTGATGAACATGCTTCATCTCAAAAAATCTAGATCCCTCAGAGCCACAAGGGCGGAAGACTTAAACCTCGACACGGTTATTAATAGGACATGCTGGAGGGATAGATTCATCACCCAAAGACTCCCTATGCTGTGGAACAAAATCCCGGTTTATGTGAGGCAGAGCACCTCGCTGGCCTTGTTCAAGAGGAATCTTGACCAATGGATGGGAGATCGCAGATACACCCCAGGGGTTACCTCAGTGTCACTGCTCGACAGAGGCACAGCAAAATAATGGGCATAGTTTCTCCAAACTAAAGGGGTGGCGTAAGCCACAAAACTATGGGCTAGGCTTATAAATGCCCTCGGGCAGATAGCCTAGTATGAACCTATGAACCTATGAACCTATATAATTATCCAGATATCTATATAGATATATACACATATACATATCAACATACATAGATGGATATGTATATGTACATACATATACATATAAACACTCAGATATATACATATACAGAGCAATATATGTCTACACAGATACAGATAGAAATACATATGCACATATACATATGGATATCTACATATGCACATATACATATGGATATCTACATATATACTGACAGTAGTAGGTATATCAGAATAGATATTTATGCACATATAGTTATAGATATCTACATATATACCAACATAACTAGGCATATCTGTACACATAGGATGTGCATACATATATAGCTATATATATATATATATATATATATATATATATATATATATATATACATATATATATATAGATATATAGATATATAGATATATATATATATATATATATATATATATATATATATGAAGAGATGTTGCACTATACAGATGTGTATACAAACATATGTATGAGTATACATGTGTATGTACATGTAGACATATATAGACCTATTATATGTATATAACCATATTCCTGCCAAGTGTAAACCTCACGGCTGTGTATACCCTCCCAGATGTATCTCACTGTATGTATCTGCTATGTGTACATTATGATAAAACAACATATGTGATGCAACAGTCTTATTAATAACAAGGACTACACAATTTAGGAACTAAAGGCAATTGTTCAATACTACTCAATATGTGTATTGACAGCTATATTGGTAAAACAACAGCTGTTTTTACAGTGGTCTTGGCATAGTGGTTAAGTGTTGTGACTTTAGTGTACAGGGTCCTGGGTTATGTACAGGGTCCTGGGTTAAAGACCTACAAGGGCTGTTTATTTTGTTGCTGGGCAGAACAAGGGCTGTTGGATACAGAGTGGTTAAGGCAGTTTTGAGCAGCTTTAAGCATGTTTGCATGGGTTAGCATGTAGATAAGTGATGCTGAGCTATAGGTAAATGTACGGGAGCTTACACAATGTAGGCTTCACTTACCAGTGCGCAAATCAACTCAGCTGTTAAATTGCAACAATGTTGATACTTGCTAAGCATGGCTTAGCCCTGGTAACCAGGTCATGCCACCTAGTCTGATAATCTGTAATAAATGCATGTAATGCCATGTACAATACATGCGCCTATGTGCTGTCATTGCAGTAGTAAGGGGTGTGAGTATCATGTGTGGGACATAGATGTATATGCGGCCTGTACAGTACTGTTATCCATGTGAATGTGTTACAATAAGGTGTAGTAGCCCAGGGTACATGCTGTCACACTGGCATGTAGTGTGTCAAGGCAGTACTACTGTTGACAGTGCTTACCCAGACAAGAGCAGAGTGCTAAATGTAGTACTTACAACAGGCACAACTGTGAACATAGCTGGACACTGAGGCCTCCCTGTTGTATCCCAGGTGTGTGAGCTGTGTCACAGTATATACTCCTTACTGGGTAATGATCCGTCATGTGGAATGTAACTATAGACTACTGTATTTACAGCACATGTTAGTGAGGGCTTCTGGCATGTAGTTATGTCATACATATTGTTGTCAGACATCTATCTGTCAACACACTCATGCCACTGCATAGCTACTTGCCAAGCTAATGACTGACAGTCCATGCACAGATGTGCAGATGGCAGGTGGCCCTGTACAGATGTGCAGATGGCAGGTATTAAGCTAGGATATGTACAGGCAACCTAAACTTGATTGACACTGACATGTCTGCCCAGCTGTGAAAGAACTGGCACATATAGGAAATGTCACTCTGTATGCACCACATGCCATGGGTACCTCCATTACACTACCATAGTCAACAGAACATGCTTGGGTACAGGTATCCATCACAGACACTAATAATGTGTTGTAATGCATGTTGCATACATGTCAACTTGATCACCTCAGTGGCCATGTGGAGGGGGCACCTGGAGGATTGGCTGATGCATGTCATTCTCACTCTGAGGGTCACCACAGTAGTGTGTGTTATATGGCATATCCTGACCCCCCTCTCTTATATAATGCAATGGTACAATCCCAGGCAACTTCCCGTTCAAACATACAGCACAACTTTAACAGTAACAACGACCAGAGCTCTGACATTGACTTAGAGGAGTTTCCTCCGCTTCTAATGGATTCACAACTTCAGAGTGGAGAGCTCAATTCAGGTCCAAGAAGAAGTGAAAGAATTAACGAGAAACAACAACAACGAAGCCGGAATGATGGCGACAGAAACATGTCTAACCCGTCTTCGGGTTTTCAGCAACAACGGAACTACCGGAACCCGAATTCGTTCAAAAACAACAAGAAACCCCAGAACAAGAAATTCTACAATCGTCGCAAGAAATGATGAACTTTTCCCATGGTATGCCTGTAATCATTTACAACATTGGCAGGGACTTTAAGGTTTATAATTATACCACTTTTGTACCTGAACAGGAACTTATCGAATTGTTAGCTAAAGGTTTTAATTTTGCTTTGCCTAGTAACCTTAACTTACCACGTATTTTATGTGATTTGAAGTTATATACCCGTAAATTAAATTTAAACACCATGTTTAGAGGCAATGCTGACATTTTGAATGATGAAAGGGTTCCTAGCACTTACAATCCTCCACTTAATATGCACATTGCAGCATTTGAAAAAGCTTCTGAAATGCATTTTAGAGGATTGTTTAACAAATGTAAAAATGCACAAGATAATAACACGTACTATAGATATTTGATACAAACAGTGAGAAGTCACCAGATAAGGGTAATGAAACCAGACAAGGGAGGGGGGGCAGTATTAATGTATGACACAGATTACAATGGACATATGCAAGCTATTTTAGCTAGTGAGGACTATGAAGTTATATCTAGAAATGAACTTAACCAAGCTCTTCACAGAATTAAAAATACTTTAAATGACATGTTCATTGACGGTAGTCTCACCACTGAATTATACCATTATCTTGATATGGCAGCCCCCCGTTTACCTATTATGTTTGGTGTTCCCAAACTTCATAAAGGTTTGGTCAATCCATCTTTCAGACCCATTATAGACGGCAGGCAATCTATTACTTATGCCTGTGCCAAATGGGTCGATAACAAACTTAAAAACATCTTAGTAAATGAATCACAGATTTGTATCGATTCATGGCATGTCTTGAAAAACCTTAACGCAATTCCTTTTCACGATGACTATGTGTTCATCACAGCTGATGTTACTAATCTTTATACGGTCATCCCACAAGACACAGGTATTGAATGGGTTAGGGATTTGCTTTTACTTAAAAGTATAGATGGGGCTGAAATTGATCTAATAATAGCATTATTAGAAATAGTACTAAACAACAACAATTTTTTGTTTAAAGACACCATCTATTTACAAAAAACAGGCGTGGCGATGGGCTCGCCTTGTGGTGGCTCATTCGCCAACTCTGTTATGGCGTTCTGGGAAAGAACATTCTTGTTCAATGACATTTCTTTTAAGGACATCGTCGTATGGTATACGCGATACCAGGACGATATTTTTATGATAGTAAAAGGCTGTGAAGAAAAAATAAACACACTTATGCACAATATGAATTCCTTCACTTCATTCTTGGAATTTTCTTTTGTCTTGGAAAAGGACTTAATTAATTTCCTGGACATTTCAATTAGTAAAGATTTTGACAAAAAATGTTTCGTTACTAGTATATATAGGAAGAAACTATATAGTAATTCATTATTACATTTTACTAGTAACCACCCGTATACACAGAAAAAAGGCATTGTGAAAGGTCAGTTGGTGAGGGCCACAAGAATGTGCTCTAACGATCACCTATTTAATCAAGAATGTGATTTGCTTAAACAGATGTTCCTGAATAGGGGTTATCCAAGTAAACTAATCAATGATTTGACTAAGGAAATTAAATTAAAACGTCATAATGGTTCACTTTCACCTCTTTTAATAAACCAGAACATTGTTATGCCAGTTCTTGATATAGAGAGTCAATCTACTCTCGAGCAATCCATTATAGAAGTTAGTAATCATGAGGTGAACAATTACAACACATGTATGGTTACCCAGTTTAATCAACACATTTCTGAATTCAGAAATGTTTTAAACATAAACTGGGAATTAATTGCACAGGATACACTATGTAGTGAAAGTTGTGGCCTTAAGCCAAGAATGGTGTTCAAAAGAACACCGTGTTTAAAAACACTGTTGGAAAGACCGTTACAACAGCACTTAACTATAAAAGGGATGTTTAAATGTGGTTTTTGTCACTATTGTAGACACATCAAAACTGGACATACCTTTAACATTAAAGGAGTAAAATATTATATTAATGGCAAATATAACTGCCAAACTGAAGGAGTGGTCTATGTAGCACTATGTCAATCTTGCAATGCGTTCTATTTTGGAAAGACGGAGCGCCCTTTGCGCCAACGCATATATGAACACTTATATGCCATTACAAAAAACAACACTCTAAACGCTTTGGCAAGACACACCACAATGTGCACAGAACACAAATTTTTATTCATGGTAGTCCAGCAGATTAAAAAAGATAAGAGAGGGGGTCCTTGGAATTTGCTACTAGAAGAACAAGAGCTTTTGTGGCAATTAAAAACTAATGCCCAAGTTTATCCAGGTCTTAACGAGTTTTGCTCAATTAAATGCTTGTTAAAACTTAAGGCCACTCTTAGATAGTAACTTTGACGGAGTTAGTAAAAGTAAAAAGAAAACTGTACCTGTTTTTACACTTTAGAACATCAGGAAACCCCAAGCCAATAATTTTTCATTATTGCCAGATTTGGAAATATGTTTCCAAGTTTGAAAGCACTTTATTCAAAGATACACGATCTAGGAATTATGTTATATGAATAAGTATTTGTATGTACTTTTCATTTTTAGTATGGTGTTGGTCTCTGTATATATTCTCATTATAAATATATAAGAATGTTTTAACATTATATTGAATGATTTGAGTTTATTTCAGTATTTAATTGCTTTAAAACATATAAGGTTAATTTAGCTGAATTAATTGTAGCTAATTGTTCAATTATCTGATTATGAATGTAACCATATAAGCTGTAGCCATTGTATACTTGTTTGTCTGAAGAAGTGCGGAGATTATCTGCATGAAAGCGCTCACGCAGTAAAGCAGTTTTTATCAACGTTTCATTTGACTGCAGTTGGTGCCGTTATTTTTTTGATTTTCACAGTAGTGTGTGTTGATAGATTGCCTGCTGCCACCTGGCATGTGGCAGGATACCACTGTACACACAACCCCTACACAACTCATCTCCCCTTGGACAATAGCTAGGTACACAGCTATGACCACCTGCAGTGATGCACCCCTGTACTGACACATGTGTACGTGGGCATGACTGAGTATAGTAGCGTCTGTGTGCTAACACACCTGTACTTGGGAATTCCATGAGGGCCTTCACAACCAACACAACACCCATTGCCATAGTCAGTTGTGGCTGCTGCTGTATGGGACATTACATGTACCCTGTTAACCCCCCCCACATACCGGCTACACGAGCCTTGCAGTGCCAGCACAACTGTGTTTTACAAATGGGTTGATAGGCATGGGATACCCATTGTGTTCTCGCATGTGTGTGTAGTTGTGCTTGTCTGTATATCTGTTGGGTACAGCATTCCAAGGCCACATATTCCTGTTACAATACCCATTGCCACACAGTAGCACAGATAGTGTTGTTCCTGCCCATAGGTGAGGCATGACAATGCAACACCCTACTATGCATGTGGCATGTGCATTAAATGCATAACCCTGTATACTGTTGGGGTATACTATGGGTTGTATCGCAGTCTCGGCCAATGTGTGATGGTGGGTATGGCAGAGTGTCAACATGGGTTCCAAGGAGTACAATATCCACTGGGGTACTCTGTCATTACACCAAACTACACCCGGTATATGTCCCATGTACCATGTTATGGTTACCACTGTCACCGTCAACCATACAGGTAACTGATACCACAATCCAAGCCAGTTATGCATGTGTTGTGTGCAGCCTACCTGAAACACATTGGACACATGGTCAAGCTAGTTAGCAGCGATAGGCCCTGGTATCTTGGATGTGTGTCTGGCTGTTATGTGTCTGTTAATGTGCATATGATGGTATGTCACATTACGTATTGTCCATATACACCCATTGCATCCCCCATTAGCATACTGTACATGTCTAGGGATGTTCTGCATGTAACATGTGACCTGGGACTCACCTCACCCTAAACGTTGGGTGGTGTGTGCCACACACTTCAGTATCACTATATAGCTAGGTAGTGGTTTAGTCCCAGTGTTGTCAAGTAACAGAGGGCATGTATGTGGATGTGTCTACATCAGTTTGCAGGGTATACATGCCTCAGCGGGTCACCCATCCATGTGGCACAGGCAATAACCATTTTAGTAACCTGTGACATGTGTTCAACTGTACCCCAGATATATCACAGCCATAGTGTCACCACAATGCCATACCCTGTTGTGGAATATGACTGCAGACCATCCTCGTGCTGACACATGTACACCTAAAACACAAATGGATAACATTATAGGGACTGCAATCAACCAGTGTTACTAACAGCTAGAATGCATAATTGCTGGACAGCATTACACTTTACTCCTTACAACATGTTACACTGTAGTACTGTGGTACACTGTAGTACAGTCACTGTGTGCATCAGAACCATATTAGCCTGTCCCTGCATTGATGGTATGGATGACAGGGATGTGGTACAGGTATCATCATATGCACAGGGTGTAATGTTGGTTTGGCAGAGGCTGAGGGTGGGCCATGCATTTCACACCATGTGTGTGGGTGAGGGGTGTACTGTGGTGAGCTGGGTGTGGTACTGTGGTGCGTGTAGGTATGGGGCTGCCCTAGATGTGTTTGCATAGCGTGTGGGTATGCATGCACATGGTTCTGCCATGTAGCTGCCCTACACAGGTGTTTATGGACAGCTGCAAACCATACCTGGCAGGGTGTACAGTTCACTGCCTCCAGCCATGGACATGTGGACTGTGCCTGCCCGGGGTTCCATGGGCACATCCAGGTACAGGCCTCAATGTGCTACTCTCACCTGATGATGACACATGTCTGCTGATACCAGGTCCCTCCTGAGACTGGCCAGGACCAAGTGCTCATGGCCTGCTGTGGTGTGGTGTGGACAGTGCCCCCTGCAGTGCCAGGGCAGGTACTGCCATTATGGGAGCCCTTTGGTGTCCTAGCACATCTATGTTGACTAACAGCTGTTGGTGTTGCTGGCCTATGTCCACGCGGCCGTCGCTGCACTCCCATCACACATTCAAGCATGGACAGACCACGGTCGATGAGGGCCATCATCTCACCAGACCATCTATCCATGAACTCAGTTAATCCATGGATGGCACCAGCCAGTTCACAGGCATTGTCATTTGCAGATGTGAGAGCAGCCCACTGCAGCCTCAGGCCCTGTCTGGTGTAACGTTCTATATGTGCCTGCACCACCATGACAGACTGAATCATGTGCCTACTGGCACCAACTATGTTGAATCTGCCAGGGGCATGATGTCCTGTGGTCCTTCCATGAGCACCCTGGGAAATCTGCCTATGTGGTGCCCTGCCAGACATCCAGCTATGCCTGCTTCGACCAGACACAGTAGGCATGGTTACCACACTTTTCTGTGCACTGCCACTGAACGCCAGCTGTCCCTACGCTATGGCCACTGGTGATGGGTGTGTATAGACACTGAAACTGTGTGTGGGGTTGGGGTGGCTAAAAGGGGGATGTCAAATGTTGGTGCAGTGTTGGCCCCTGACAACCCCACCAGTGCCTCAACAGTACTATCTTCAGTGTCTGTATGGACACCGACATCAGACTGCATGCAGGAGACACTGTGCCACCTCGCCACCTGTGGGGGAAAACAATAAATGCACTTTAAAACCTGTACAGCATTGCGTAACAGTACACACACACACACACACACACACACACACACACACAAACACGCACACACACACACACACACACACACACACACACACGCACACACACACACACACACACACACACACACACACACACACACACACACACACGCACCTCCATAATACCTACTGTCCATGGCTTTACCAGACAGTCCAATGTATATGTCCATGTGGTACCCCATCTTGCATCATACTTGTTAACATCCACACATTGATACCACTCATTAATGTATCAGTCCTCTAAATGCCTACACAAGCAGTCACAACACAAAATCTTTTACTACTTTACCCACCTGACCTGTGTGTAGTGGTTTTACATGGTTTCACTGCAGTCATCCGGTATGCACCCTCTGTATGTCCAGACATGGCCCTACATGTGTGGCTACTATGTTGTATCCATAATAACATGCACTGGTGTGTTATGTGTATGTAATGCTCAGTATATGCTAGATATGCTGCTTCTTCAGCCTATCATGTGACAACTGTAACATTTGGATACACTCCCTGGTGTTGACTAGTACTTCCCCAATGCATCTGTAGCGATGCATACGTGGAATGTAGGTGACCTCTCTGCTGAATGCAATATTAAGGCTGCACCTGGTGTCTACTTTCCCTCTGGATGCCAATTCCATGCTATAGACCATATTATACTATCAGCTGTCCTGAAATTACACACATGACAAGTATTCCTGGTGTGTAATGTGGCAGTCCATGTACATGTACTGCATGATCACAGAGGGAGGTACTGATGTATGAACACCCCTGAATCACACATGTGCATACATGGCTAGCCACACAAACACACACATGCACACAAGCATCCTACATGCATCAACCTCCCTCCACTTCACCAAAGTGATCCTACAGATAAACCGACTACCCACCAGGATGCACACAGACACATACAGGTGAGGTTGCACAATGAAAGTACACACAGTCCTCCTATTACCCCTCTGTCAACATGCATAACATATGGTCCCCAACAGCATGCAGTTCAGCAATAGTCAATCCATGCTGGCAACAGTATACATGTGTGTGATGCATGTGCTGTTTCACTAGGTGAAGCCCCTTCCCCTGGATACCACTGTGCACCTGTTCTGCACCCTGCCATGTACTGTGCACCACACTTCACAGGTGTACAGCCCATTGCTGAATGTGTACTACTGTGTCAGTTATGTCAGCTTTAATGCTCACAGCCCCTATGTTTTCCAGCAACACATACCTGTGATGATATGTGGACAGATGTAATTTGTGATTACCTGATGCCTGATGTACAGCTCTCAACATCAGCCGACTATGTATAACAAATCCAATACTCTTACACTAACAACCATCAGAGCATACCTTGGCTATGGGGGGTGTACACACCCTTCCTGATATGATGCACCCATCCGTGATCTGCATTGGGACCACATCACTGCATATCTTAACAGTATATGTCCCCATATGTGACATATGTCCTGTACTTTCACATGCAGTGTCTACGGAATGTGTTAGGTGTGTGGATGTTGACAGCAATGTATACACTCCGTGTGGGCATATGTGTGCTATGACGGTTTGATGCACCTCTTGTTGTGTGTACTACAGCAGTCACTACTCCTGGTGGGGGAATACCAGTATGAGCCATCTGCAATTGCCAGTGTATGTTCAGTCTGCCCTACACATGTCCCCCTACTTTGCATGATTGTAAGGCCTACTCATGTGCACATCCCTTGGTGTTCACACACTGCCATCACTATTGCTGTGGGAGTAGGGTTACATCTGCTACAGGTCCTGAACCTGACTATGTGCAGATACTGCCATTCTTAGAATCCTTAGGATCCCTGCTGCAGTGCACTGGTGTGTCATGCTGACCCCCCCCCCTTCAGCCTTTTTGCAGATGCATGACAAGTAAACCCTACACATGTGTCACTTTGCAGTGTCCCATACACTGAACACCTGTTACAGCCTAGTCCCAGCTGATAATGTGGGCTACTGTAATGCCTTATGCCATAGTGTATCTCTGCAGCAGTTGCCATTGTCCCACAGGTATATACACTGGTGTTGCACTGCATATGGGTGTTGTTCCAAACATGTCCCTACTGTAGGCCATGTCTCCCACCATTATGTTACTCCCTGTGGACACATTCCGTAATGGCAGGATGTTAGTTATCATGCTCGTGTCTGACATATCCTTCCAATACCCCATCATGGTCATTCCTGTGATGTCATACATTTCATAGCAACAATACATGCACATGTACAGCATGCATTCTGCGTAGGTGTCTTAGATGTGTTCATAAAATATACCATCACCATTACTTGCCCAGTGTGTTGGCAAGCATCTACATAAACCATACTCATAAGCTACAGGCTGCTCTCTTGGTGGTATCCCAGAGGGACCTACATAAGAAGGTGAGATATGCAATGTCAGTGGCCACACTTATGGCAGTGCTACAGGGTGGGTGCAGTAGTACAATACATCAATGGCACATTTCCAAACTACTGCCATATATGGACATCTGTTTATCACTACTATGCAGCAACACAATATACCTATGACATGTCAGATATGCATGCTCTACCTGTACCGATGCGGATGTATACACAACAGTGGTTTACTGATGTGCCCTGTGGCCTTACCTGCATGGTCCTTGGCCGGTGTGTGGGCCGGATGGGCAGGTGCCATGAGGCTGGCCAGCAGCTTCTCCACACATATCGGGGGATGTATGGCATGCCCCTCCCATGGTGAGGTGATCTCCTGGACTGCAGCAGAATGCCAATGGGCATTGTAAAGCAGGTCAGCACAATGATGCTGGACCTGCTCATAACTGTGGTTGTGCAGTCCGACATCATTGACCCTGTGGACTAGGTCATTCCACAGGGCGGTCCACTCCTGCTGGTCATAGGCGGCCCAACCAAACAGCACAGGGTAGTGCTGGATTAAATACATGATCAGCACTTCATTTTCGGCAGCAGAATATGTTGGCAGACATGCATGTGACATCTTGGCTGAAAGACATAAAGATGGAAACAAGTCTGAGGAACACATACAGTAAGGTTACCACAGTTCTTAATACACATCTCTGTCACCCCCCACCATATCAGTGACAACAAACTGTGCACACAACTCATTATGTATGGCTACAGCTTACCTACCAGTGGGACAGATATTGTATTGTACCACACTTTCTACTATGTGTTTGTAGCCATGTTCCCTGTGTGGACAATATAATGTCTGACCTGTTACAGACTATTCACCTGTATGCCATTGTCAGGGCCACTATGGTTCCATATATGCCTGTAGTATGGCTGCTTTGTGATTGCTGCACATCTGACATTCTGTGTTATTGGGGATATCTATGCATGCTGTTGGACATGTTCCGGGATTGTGTAGACTATTACTATCAACATGTGTTCTATAACAGTAATACAATAGCATGTTTATGTACTATTTCCGAGCAGAACCACCTCTCCAAACCCATCTACCCATTTACCTGGCCACATCACATGTGTGTCCCACCCTGGGGCCTCCTCGTGTACTCGTCCAGCAATACCGTCAGGTAGAACCAACTCAGATGATGCCCCCCTGGGGGCACACACAGACATGCTCCTGTCCCTGAGGTCAGGTCCAGGGTCTGTACCATAACAGGCACCACAGACGGTTCTACCTTACATAGTCGACAGTGCAGAATATTGACAACGCAATCGCGATCGCCAGAAGATCGAAAATGCAGAAGACCGACGGATGAAAACACTGACGCTGAGGATACCAACATGAGAAAAGGCTGTGTAAGTATGCGGTAGTGACGGACGTTAGGGTGCGAGTAAGGTAAGTGTGGATATTGACAGTCTGTGGGGATAGGGGTGGGTTAAGTGAGTTAGGGTTAGGGCGCAGGTTAGGTAAGTGTGCGGTAGTGAAAGTCTTTGGGTCAGGGGCGGGTTAAGTGAGTTAGGGTTAGGGCGCGGGTTAGCTGAGTGTGCGATAGTGACGGACCTTAGGGTTAGGGTTTGGCTTAGGGTTGTAAATAGTTGTGTATGTGAGGTTTAGTGTGGGTTTGTAAGGATTTTGGTGTGCTTGTGTTGTGTGTGTGGTTTTTGGACAGGGGATGTGTTTTGTTTGTTGATTGCTGTTATTGTGGTGTGTGCAGCGTATGAGGTTTCGTGTTTGTGAACCGTCGGTTATTTCGTTGTCGGGCATGTGAGGTGTCGTGTTTAAGCACTGTCGATTATGTGTTGTCGATGATTGCGTTGTCGGTGTTCTGCACTGTTGAATATGTAAGGTAGAACCCCACAGACACATGTGATATGTGCTACATCACTCTGAGGCACCCAGTACACATTCACAGGGCCGACATGCTCCTCCTGCTCAGTGTCCAGGCCAGGCACTTTTAGGATGTGGAATACTGTTGTGAGTAGCAGTGGGTGGGAGTCTTGTTCCATTTGTGTCCATATTGGGGCCCATGCGGCATCCACATCACAGACCACACACACCATCCAGGGTGTTTACCCATCACGTGTCACATACCACCCCTGTAGACTGTCCTCTATATCTACCAACCCTGATCACCCTCACAACTATACCTGCCATACTTCCCCGTATTCCCATTCCATACGTCACAGATGAAGGCACTGTGGTCCCAACAAGGGGTAACATGTGACATACCCATCCATTTTGCACACACTGCCAGCTGAAGATATCTGTGTGTATTGCTATGTGTGCTGTTTCCTCACACATAGCATACAACACTGTGGTAGTAATATAGGGAACATGTATTTACATGCATATATGTTTGTATGTATGTTTGTATATATGTAGACATGTGCATATAGGTATATATCTATATATGTGTAGATAGATGTGATGTATATATGTCTACACATGACTATCTGTATATTTGTGGACATACATGTAGGTATATATATATATATATATATATATATATATATATATATATATATATATATATATATATATATATATATATATATATATATATATATATATATATATATATATATATATATATATAATATATGTTTATATTATATATGTGTACATATGTACACGTATGCATACCTATATGTGGGGTACATTCAGACATCAGGTCCACAATCTCACAACACCTTCCTGCATGGCTGCACTCTTCTACCTTGCTACAACACAGACAGGTGCCACATATGGACACAGTCTGACATTAGGGGGATATATGTAGGACCAGGTTGCAGGTAACCCTATTGCGCACCTATGGCATTCCTGCATGCTACATTACTGATTAACCTGAGTATCCTGCAAGGGGTGGGCTGTGGATCCCACGTGTCCATCATAATGGCATTACTTCCACCACCAGCTATTGGCCACGTAATATACATACTTCCCATTACACAACACACACTATGATGGATTACATCTTGTCAAACAGTGCTGATCTGCACAGTTTATGGCTATGGCCCACTACCCACAGGGACAGACACTATTGTGCATAGCAGTTGTTCAGTTGAACATCATTACAACAACACCTGATGGCACATATAAATCATTTCACATCATCTATCCCACTATTATGGACCAAATACTACATTCAATTACATGCATATATACTTCACATACCTGTTGTGGGAATGATGTCTGTTCTGGATAGTTTGTTGGATGTAATTATTATTATTATTTTTTTTACAGTGGCTTTGGCTTTCACTTCCACTTCCACTTTCAGTCTCTCTCTCTCTGTCCAGTAAATGGATTGAGTTGCTTTGAATAGATTGCAGCATGGATTTTATAAGTGATGCACATGATCAAGTGATGGTCTCTGCACCAGTCAGTGTCCTCCACTTGCTACCTGCATGCAACTTGCTGTGTAGTACTTTCAATTACTATTGTCATGGCAACCACCTACTATAAATCCCTACATCATGTGGGCATGGTCCCTTTACCTTTCCTGATGGACATCCTTCCTGTGTTTGGGCATCACTGTTACAGACAGCAGTTAGCAATACCCCTTACAGGGGAACCTGCACACTCAGGCCAGCTACATATTAGTAGCAGGTTCCAGAACTACAGACAGAGTGTGAGCAGAGTTGTTGTATGCATTGTATAGCACTGGTGGTGCAGGGTTTGGGTGTACATACTAATTTAACCTGGAATGCAGTCTGTCTGCATAGCACTCAATTGTGGGCCTATCCTCTTGATGGCTAGAGGTGTGCATATTATGTTTTGTCTGTCCACCACACAGGTCTTGTGTCAGAGATTTCACTGGCAGTGTGTGTGTTGAATGCTATCAGTACATGGCTACATCCATTTCTGTTTCTAACGTCATATTCCCGATTAAGGGTATGTTGCAGACTATCCTGTAGCACCAGCGACTTGCTTAGTGTATGATTACAGTTTCCTACATATGGGCCTGTGTTTCAGCCTCTGTCCTCCACCTACATACCATATGACATGCTGTCAGGAGTTGTTCTGTAGTAGGTTGTGTGTATGACATGCTGCCATTTCTGCCATCAGTCCTCCACACATACGGTAGGGTTGGGGCCATATATGTGTAGGTGTCACCTACACAATACATGTGTGCCCTTATTTTATTTATTTATTTATTTATTTATTTATTTTACATTTGTTGACCGGGCTAGTCTAGCTGGATATATGTCCATTTTCAGTAGAGGCCCGGGGATAAAAGTTCCACACAGTTTAAACAATGTTAACATCAACAACAAAACAAAACAAAAAACAAAAAAAAAAAAAAAAAAAAACATATTTATAATTTTTAAACATTTACTAACAGTGAGACTGTCAGTTACGAGTACATAATGAAGGTAACGTATAATTTTAATAGGCTTAGAATAGTTAATAAGAAGGTACATTTATGTGTTGCTAAAGAGTATTAGTTGAAAGAAAGAAGTTAGTAAAAGTGTTGATATAGATAATAAAGAAAGATAATGAAAATATATGGAGAGGTTGTTAGGTAAAGTGTGTAGTAGTGATATGAGTCATTTAAAAAAAATGCAGTACTAGCAAGGAGTGTGAGGAGAGGAAGCATGCACTACAGAGGCCAGTGTATGTAACACTGGTAAATGGCCCTGTGTTATTGAGTCTGCGGGGGATGCACCATAACTAACCTAGGCTGTTACAACATGTGGGGGTATCAGTGGTAAGCTGCCTTAAGGTATCTGGATATACACTGCCATACAATCCTCCTTGGGTAAATGCAGACCTACTGCCTCTTGCCATAGAGACTGTTCTGTTTGTCAGTGTGCTGTGTAGACATTGCTTACCCCCACACAAACAGGCTTAAAAACGCTTACTGCTGCTTAAAAGTGCTTACTCCTGCTTATCCCCATGCTAATTTCTTTAAAAGAAAAGAAAAAAGGGTTGATAGGAAAGTGTTGAAGAAGGGACACAAAGATGGAAAGACAGTAGGGGAAAATAGCTAGGGATGTGCAGGAAGGGTGTAGGAAAGGTCCATAGCTACCCACTTCATCTACAGCAACAGCTGTGCATATACACTGAATTTGGAGGTAGATTTGGACACTCAAACCCCTGAGAGAGGGGTGAGGACAACAGTAATATGTTGTGATGCAAATTAGACTAGATTATGTGTCCAATGGACACGTGTGTGAAATGGACAGCTATGTATGTGGCGAGAATTTTTTGGGGGGAACAGATTGTAGCCCAGAGGGTGGCTGTGCTGGGGGCTGAGTCACAGAGCCAGGCCAACCCTCTAGTTGTGACACATGGCCCTCGAGCTGGCATAGCAGATCTCCGACCTCCCTGTGGAGCTCGTTACACACCATGACCCAGACCTGTCAACGGGTGACAGGTTCCTGTCCATGCCCACTTGCAGCGGGGGGGGCAAGCCCCATCCCCTGAGGCAGTTCCACCCGAAGGTGGTGTAGGAAAAATGGACGAGGAGGTCCCGGGTTGGGCCCCAGACATGCTGGTGCCCAGTGCTATGGCCAGCTGATGTGGGACAGGTGGGTTCACTGGGACCAGCCTTCCCAAACGTGCTATAGTGTTTGGATTTTATCATCATATGTGGGTTAGTAATAATCAACACATTCCAGTGTTAGGTATAACACCATGCATAGATATTCCCATTAAACCAGACACCAGATACAGAACAGTTGCATAGCAAATGGAGCACATGCATATATGGGACCACAGTGGTAATAACAACAGCATGCTGGTACATTGATGGCACCATGCCACCAGTGTTGGAATAATTCAATACAACACATGCATGTAAACAAATTTAAATATATATCAGCCAATAGGACATAATCAGAAGAGTAGAGTCATTACATACCGTTTTTTATAGATTCATAGATTAGTACTAGGCTAACTGCCCTTGCGAGCCATTTTTAAGCCTAGCCAATTATCCCCTGTGAGATTCAAACCCTGTACCTTGTGTTTGTAAGGCAAACACCTTAACCGTTAGGCCACCCTCCCAACCCAGTTGAGGTGGATATGTAGTTTATTGTTGTAGATATGGTGGGGGGGAGAGAAAGATGTCAATTAACAACTAGTATATTCCTGTAGTCCACATTACTTTCCTAGTCAGTGCTGTTATCTGTACCTTACAAGTCTTACTACTCTACCCTATAGCCTTAGTTTGGACAGTAGTATGGCTGTCGTCATCATTATACATGAGCTGGTTTTACCTGAAGTATACACCTCTTACCTGGTATACCTGTGGAGGGAATGTTTGTTAACACTAACTAACTGTTTCTACACATACTCCCAGATTCCGGGTTGATGTTGTGCACATAGCTATCCAACTCTTTCTACACAGACTCTGGCCATGTCTTGACCACATGCAGGTGTACCGGGACATATCTAGACTATTGCCCTCTTTAACCTTTAGTGACTTACCACTCACATATACATGCTTTCCTACACAGTTATATTATGTAGCACAGTGTGAGTGACAGTGATCAGTGATACTTTATTATCCAGAGCAACTGTAACACTCACAATTCCATACAATACCAGAGTAAACAGTACCAGTACAGGGTATCAAGGTTTTTATTTCTCGGCACAGTGTTCATATCTGACGTACCTGTGGGAGCAATGTTTGTTAGCACTACTTGAATGTTGCCACAAAACTTCCAGATTACACATTAGTATTATGCACCTACATCTCACTCTGTTACTGTACACACTCTGGTCACAGCTTGACAACATGGGGGCGTAGATAGGACATACTTGGTTTATTACTCTCATAACAGTTTTGGGAGTTGCTAGAGTGACAGGTTTGTTCTCATAGATGTGTGACAATCAGTTGTATTCCCTGGTTGCTGTCTAAACATCTGGGATCATCCCACAGACATTCCAGGGGGGATTGGGTGACAGGCAGCATATATGGGCCCATATACTGGACATTCTGGTCTTATCTGTACAGTTGTGGGGTATGATTCTGTATGCAGCCTACATTCACTCCCAGGATTCAGACCATGGCTGTGTCTGCTACAACTTAAACACTGTCTATCAGAGTTGCGTGTGCTATATAGATATTGCTGTATATCTCCTATATGCTTTCTGCCTTATAACTCTCCTGTGGTTTTGCATTCTGACCTTGCATTACAACACTTTTATGCAAGATTTCCTAGACAGTTATATTTTGTAGGACAGTGTGGACAACAGTGATGAGTAATACCTCATTATTCAGAGCAACTGCATCAGTCACAATGCCATACAATACCAAAGTAAACAGTACCAGTACAGGGTATCATTCATGTATTTCTGGGCACATTGTTGGTATCTGACAGTCCTGTGGCAGAAATGTTTGTTAGCACTATCTGAATGTTGCCACACACAGTACCAGATTCCACATTACTATTATGCACATACATCTCACTCTGTTACTGTACACACTCTGGCCACAGCTTGGCAACATGGGGGTATAAATGGGACATACGTGGATTCTTACTCTCATAAGGTTTTGGGGGGTTGCTAGTGTGCCAGCTTTGTTCTTATAGATGTGTGTCAATCAGCTGTATTTCCTGTTTGCTGCTTATACATCTGGGATCATCCCACTGATTTCCCAGGGGGTCAGGTTGACAGGCAGCAGATATGGGCCACTTTACTGGACATTCTGGACATATCTGTACAGTTGTGGATTATGATGCTGTATGCAGACTACTACCACTGCCAGGATTTGAACCATGGCTGTGTGTGCTAAAAATGCAACAGTTCACGTCTCAGTTGCATGTGCTATTCAGGCTTTGTTGTCTGCCTTTTCCCTGTTTTCTATGTGTCTCTCAGTTGTAGTAAATGGCCTCTGGGGATTACAACAGTCATATACAGGCATTATTACACATCCTATTTATGGTGCACAGTGTAGGTAACAGTGCTTAATACAGCAGTACTATTACGTGATTGAAAATCTACATTACCATATGTTACCAGAGTATACACATGCAGTCCAGCAGTAAGACCTTTATTGTCAGGCTATTACACTTTTATTTACATACAATCTATATGAGACTTTTCCTGTCATATTCTCTGGTGTATGCAGTACTTGCCTTAAACAATACAGGTTTTTTTCAGGCAATTAATGTACTAATACTTTTAGATTTATTTCCTGACAGTACATGCAAAAGTATTACTGACATGCCTCGCATCGCAACCTCTCCAGGCGACTTCCATGGGCCTCCTGGTTCGTGGCCTGCTCACTTGGAGCTGTGGAGGACATAAGAGGAATATTTAGCCATACCTATCCATGATATATATGAGCTGGCAATTATTACACACATAGTGGAGTGATACTTACACACAGCTGGGACATCCCCTGCCGTTCTAGCCTCTTGGATCCACTACTCCAAGAGGTCCCCCTTATGCCACTTCAGGTCAGTATAGTGATGCCTGACCTGCTCACCAGTTCGGGGTATGCCAGTGGCACTGCTGAGGTCATGGGCAAGACGATCCCAGCCTTCCACTTTATATTGGGAACCCTGGTACTTCCCCTGCAGCAGTCTCTTCTCATGGTCTTTGACAAGGAGTCCTGCCATGACTCTGGACTCCTGGATGCAGCAGCACTGCACTCAAAAGTGCACTTCCTCTCCCCTTCCTGACATGGTGCCTGCAAGGGGAAGCTACAACTGGTTATGAGATGTATTCCCACATGTTGGGTTTAAGTAAGGCCAATTTCCCACACTTTACCATGATTGGCCAGTTTTGAAAAGGCTAGGCTATGGGCAAACCTGCTTACCTAAGGTTGGCATTGTTTAAAGGGGTATGCCACTGGGCACAATGAGTTAGCTTACCTACACATTAGTTACACCTCCTCAGCTGGCCTGTGCAATGCTTAGCATTGCTTGCTTTAGACTTTGCATTATATTTTCTTTTTGGCATTGATTTCTTATTCATCACATCTTATATATCTGCCTGGTAGCCATGATTCCTGTGTACGTACACTGTATTGGGTCCTTGTGTTTTATTGAGGACTTCAACACTCTATTACAATTACACCTCACTTCTGGGCTTACTGCTGTACTCCAGTTCACATATTTATGTTATGTAGTGGGTTATGGAACATATGACTGTATACTGATTCCTTTCACAGGTTCAGTTTAATTTTACTATAGTAAGGACTTGTTTGGTGATCACTCATTCTTCTGTAGTGCTGTGATGGCTTGGTGGTTAACTACTATGACTATAGTGTATAGGGTCCTGGGTTCAAGACCTGCAAGGCTGTTTATTTTGTTGCTGGGCAGAACAAGGGCCATTGGATACAGAGTGATTAAGGCACTTTTGAGCAGTTGTAAGCGGGTTTGCATGAGGGTAAGCAATTTACATATGTTTACCGAGAGTTAGCTTCAAAATTGCTTAACCCGTGTGCGCATTGCTTACCCCCACACAAATGGGCTTAAACTCACTTACTAGTGATTACATATGCTTACTACTGCTTATTGGTGCTTACATTTGCTTACTAGTGCTTACTCCCACTTACAATTACACTGATTTGGATAGTTATATCTCATGGTTCTTGGGAAGGTGGGGGATTTGGAAGCTGTATGCAGTTGTCATTCATTACACATTTTACCTTCCATATGTATCCATGATTCCTGTGTACATATACTGTATGGGGCACATGTGCTTATCTTGGGACTTTGCAACATTATGACACTGACACCTCACATGTGCATTTAATGCAGTACTCCAGTTCATAAATATATGTTATTTAGTGGGTTATGCAACACAAATATTGGTCATAACGTGATTTGGCATGGAAAATGGAGTGTGCTGCAGTAGGACTCAAATCAGGAATGCTTGATCATAAGGCAAATGCTCTGCCCACTACACTATTGCTATACTGCTTCATTTGCATATATCTTCCTTGTTATCCTCTTCAGCCATTTAAGCTGCATTAACCATAGCTAAGTGATGGGCACACCTGCACACCTACGGTTAGCTTTAATCAGATTTTTAATTAAAAAAATGTGTTTGCTCATTTTATTTGTTTTTACTTGCTGTTGTACACATGGAGGAATGTTGCTGGGGATATGTGGACACCGATGAGTGGTCTCGCTCATTTCTTTGGACTTTCTGCTGTTCTTCATTGCAGGGGTCTGTATATTCTGAGAGCTCTGCTCTCAGACACACCCCCTGGACTCTTACATGCTCCGTGTAAGATTAGGAGCTCAGGCAGTGCACTTTAATTAATATGCATGTCCTAAGCTAGTCCTGCACGGAAGAATAGTAAATCCTGGGGTATGTATAGCACTGGAAATCATATCAGTTATATGTGTGACTTAGTGTATACTGACAACTATGTTTCTGTACTTAAATGTGTTTTTCTGGCCTGGAATGGACTTCATACTTCAATGATAGTCATATACATATGAATTTATAAACCAAGACCTTGTCATGTCACACACATGCATGGTTAACCACTCACTCTATTATGTGTCTATATAATTAACAAGTATATCTAACAAGCACTTCTTGTGGCAAGGATGAAAAAACACCTATGCAGAAGAATATGTTTTGTCTATTGTACATAGGTTCAAATTTATTAATTATTGTTATCAGTGTGTAAAGACTCATAAAAATGTGTCAGGTCATAAAATTTATACCCCCCAATGCATGTCTGCAAGTTAAATCAACTAACAGGTAGAGCAGCATATAAATCAAAAACTAATGCCAACTATCATCTTAACCTTCCTAGTTCATAAACTGCCTGCATCTCTGTTTGGCAATGGTGCTCCCTCTTTAACATTGTGAAAACTGAGTTGGCATAGTTGTCCAGGTTTGTACACGAGACTTAAATGTGATAACACTAATTGGTGGGAAAACACTCTAACTGTTGCTGTTTGACCAATATGGGCATGGCAGGAGCTAGAAGGGAAGGTGCCCAATTTATGGCTAAAATATGGAGTGCAGAGGAGTCCAGAATATGTAATGGATTCCTTGTTAAGTGCCACAGCTGTAGACTATTGCAGGGGTCTCAATAAAAATCTGAGGCTTGGAATAGTCTGGCCAAAGCTGTCTTCAGTTTGACTGGCATTCCATGCACTGGAGACTAATGCAGGCACCACTACATCAACCTGAAAAGGTGAAAGCAGGTACAACTCTATCAGTAGCTGGATGAGTTCAAGACTGCTGACATCCCACATTTATGTAGGTGTACAGGTAAGGATACAATAACTGGTATAGAAAGCTGGAGATACCCAAGACCAGTATGTGTAATGCTCTTCTCTTTTTCTCCCCATTGTCTTTTACAGCCACCCAGCAGATTGCAGCAAATGGGGATACCCATGCTGAACATTTGGAAAGAGTTAAAGAAGCAAGGGGTATGTATGCAGCACAAAAGAATATTATTTTATCAAAAGTATTGCTCATCTATACATTAGAAACAAATTAAGCATGTATATCTTAACTATAAAAATAAACATGCATGCTTCAGTATGAAGCTCAAACCAACTGTAGGGGTTAATTAAAATAGCGTATTGAGATGATGTTAATTCATATCCCACAGGTGACAAATAAATTATAAAATAATTAAAAAATATTATGTAATAATTTCACCTAAAATGGCATACATGCCACACTGTTAACTTAATCTATTTTATTTAATAAAGTATATGTGCAATTTATGCATATTGTAAAAATGACTTGGAACAATGATTAGTCATAGTTTGCAGTCATTAAAAAGTACAGTTAATGTAAAATTGTATTTATTATTTATATCCTGCTAATTTATTGTATGTGACATATGATGGTTCTAATTATCATTTTTTTTCTCTCTTACCCCACCCTTTATCTCTCTTTTTTATTTTAATATATGTGTGGTCACAACATTCTGATGTCATCAATTTCTGACAACTGACAAAATAATTTTCAGCACAGGGAGGTTGAACAACCAGTGTGGCTCAGCCTGCCACCCCTTCAGCTGCTGCCACACTGATGCCCAGCACATCTGGGACCCAACCTGGCAGTACTGTCTCTGCAACCCATGCATTACCTCAACCCTCTACACCAGGTAGCATTAGTCTGGCAGCTGGTGCAGTGGTACCCTACTGTCAGCAATTCAGTTCCATGGAAAACAAATATTTTGACAGTCATATATGCCTAGACATCTCCTTCATACAGGCCTCAAATCATCTCAGAAACATACACTGCTGATGTCACCAGCTAAAAAATGTTGTCTGACACTATAAAAGCTAGACGTGCTGTGGCACTTGCATTAAATACTGTGCTCTATAGATAGTTAGGCAGAGGTTCTACTGTTACTGTGTTCAACTAGTGTGTTTTTGTGTTCACTTGGTTTACATTCAAGATACCATTTTAGAACAGCAAGTGAGACACTCCTACTAACATCCTCTTCTCAACAGACATTGCAGATACTATCAGCTATAAAGTGTTATCTGATACTATAAAAGCAAGACTCATGTTGTGGGACTTGCATTAAGTACTGTTAGGTAGGGATTCTAATCTCACTGTGGTAAACTGGTGTGTGTTTGTGTTCACTTGGTTCATATTTCTGATCATGTGAGGCACTTCTCCTACCATTCTCTTCTAAACAGACACTGCAGATATCATCAGTTATAAATTGTTGTCAGATACTATAAAAACCAGATGTATGCTATGGCACATGCATTAAGTACTATGCTCTGTACATAGGTATGGGTTCTGCTCTCATAGCAGTCAATTGGTTTGTGTGTGCATTCAGCAATCAGTATGGTGACAATTTTAGAATGGCATGTGAGTCCACAGCTATGTCAGACAATCCTTAGAACATTTTCTTGTAACATACACTAATGATATAATCTTGTATAACATGCACTCTGACAGTTTTCAAGACAAACTTGTGCTGTGGCAATAACATAAAGTAGTGAGTTCTCAAGCTTCTTTAGCTAGTTATATAAGGGTTTTAATCTGACAGCAGGCAACTTGCATGTGTATACATCCAAATATTACTTTGGACACAATTTTACACAGAGATATGACTCCACATCTATGTCAGACACTTCCCCCAACATGTTCTTCTGAGCATACATTAATGCTGTTGTACTCAATAATGTGTAACGTGACAGTGTAAAAAGTCAAATATATGTGGTGCTGTTAGTGTGATATTGCATGGCATTGATCTTCTATACCTACACAGCTGTAATGTTCAAACCAGACTCAGTCGACTGCTGTGTGTGTAGTTGATGGTATACTATGGTCAATGTATGATCTTTTGAATCACTCTTCATTTCACTACCACTTAGGAAAATCATTAATGTAGCCCATGCATCCATTATCCACTTTGCGAGTGGAGAATGTCCTCATGTCAAATACACATATAGATATAATGAAGCAGAGTCATTCCATGAGCCTCTGCAAGCCATCTCCAGACCACTGCATGTGTGATTGCTAATTTTGCCATGGTGTGGTGCACATGTCCCACATGGATAATGGCAGTATATAATGCAATCCAACAAATATAAACATACACACAATAGTCTTACTATCTTACATTATATAGCTATAGGGAGTGTGTTTTAAATGGTATAATAATGACTTGGATTTTATGTGATGTTTGCCATTAGCTTAATAATGTCCCTATAAACATTTGACATATCTATGTTGTTGTCCATGACATGTGCTGTGTTGAGGTGTGGCTGTGCAATATGCCTACAAGAAGGTATTACAATCTGTGATGTGATCTAATGTATTGATGACTGCTGCTGCCATTTCATTACATGCTCCTTCTATAACAGCTGTAGTAATATGCTCCCTGAGAACTGTTGACATGGTATGCTAAACTCTTATGTAAATTGCTGGCTTATTAAGACATGAAATTGTAGTGGAGCAAATCAACATCCTACATAGTTCACATTCCACTATTACAGTGACACTTGCAGTATGGCACAGTTGTGCATGTGTCTACCTACTATCTTTAAATGCAAAGTGACATACAGCAATATAAATACATACTGATTATAGGGGCACATAAGTCTTGTTTCATTCACATGTTGTAATGCTGTGATATACACAAAAATATCACGTTTTGATTCAATTGCAACCTTGTGGAATTCATTATATGTGCAGTTGTGTTACTATTCCCAAGGATTATTGAGGTGGTCAGCAGAACCATTTTGTGACAATTAGCATTTGTGTCATGAAATGTTCTGCATGGGCAACAAACAACTGATTTGCAATGTATCCTTGTATGGCATCTAGCCATTCAAACACAGCTTTCCCATGAAACACTTATAGACATAAGTTGTGCAATTGATGTAATTGCGTGACATTGGTACAGTTGTATGACTCTGTCAACAGTGCAAGTGTGTGGCATGTGATGCATGACCAAGGTTGTATTTGGAGGTGTTTTCACAAATCATTTATTTCAATAAATGTGAAATGTTAAGGGGAATACAAAACTAAGCACAAAACTGTTAGTGGAGGCAATCATTCATACTCAACAGGAGATAACAGGCAATCTGTTAGCTGACAGTTTGTCTCTCACTTAAACCTCTTGTCACGCCATCAACCAAAGTATATCTTCTCAGGAGAGCAGCTCATCTGTGCAATCTGTACAGCTAATAACACATAATCAGTGGTCCATGACAACATCCCAGGTGCCTACAGTGTGACTTAAAATCTGACCTAGCAGAAACAGTTGGATCCCTACTTCAACACAGCTTCCAGACAGCCAATGTTCTTGTAGAAGGGTGTACAGCAACAGTCATCTGTCTTACTGGCGGGGGACCATTACCTGATGCATGGAGTTATAGACCCATACTACTGACTCCCCTCATCTGTTTGGCAGACCAATAAGTCATCATGGACATTATCAAAAAGGACACAGGTAATATTCTGACTGTGTACCAAACCCATATTTGATTTGTTAAAGCTACAGCATGCCTCTTCATCTGTTTGATATCTTCAAGAAGGTCACCAAGGGCACGCATGAAAAAAATATTATAATCCTGAGTAACTTGACCTAGCCAAGGCATTTGACACAAATGAATCACATACATGACATACAATGTCAAAGTGTGTGAAGTTAACTCTATCTAAAGTCCAGTGATGAGATCTGTACCACATGATTCTGGGGTCTATATTAAATTATCGAAAGTTGAATTCACCAAACGGTATTTCCATCAAAAATAAGTTTAGCGAATTCGCTTTTGTTGTGCCCCCCCCCCACATCCCCGCTAATTATATATACCAACTCTGAGATCGCACTACAGTGAGGAAATGGCAAATTTTCCTATATTCACTGTACTGTGATTGCAATATTCAGAATTCACTGAATGGTATTTTTGATGGAAATACCGTTTGCTGAATTCCACTTTCGATAATTTAATATAGACCCAGGATTCTGTACTAGGCCTTTTCCTGTTAATTACTTAAGTCTCAGAATTCAAAACTAAGTTATACATCCTTTATCTGGCCAGCTTTGTGGGGGACTGCAAATTGTGGACAATCATTGAATCCAAGATTTATATTGCTATAACGCAGACAGTAGTAACACACACACAAAGGACTGTTGCCAGATCCATGGAGACATAGTAGTTCAACAAAAATCATGAGTGATTAGTTTCTTTTTGAAAGCAAATACACAAGCTAAATACAATATAGACAGCACACCCCTATGAAGCAGACCAAGTGTTTTGTGACCTGTGTACTCAGGTAGATGGTATGCAGAATGTCCTCCAGCATGTGCCCACAGTGGTGACTAATCCCTTGTATGTAGTACAACTCCTGAGTATGTGCATGACATCCACATCAAAGGGCATTATAGTCCCATTGTTCTCAGCCCTCATCACAATAATAATTGAGTACAATGACCCCTGGTGTATGTACCTCCCAACACATCTTCCAGAAATGATTTACTCAAGTGTATCAGTTTTGTCACAATGACCTCCCACACACCTTATCAGCCATACCTAAGTATTCTTTTTGATTCATAACCATAAGGAGTTGACAGTGCAGAACTCCCTTCAAGGTGTTATTCAAGATACATTTGTGATACATGTTCCTGTGATGCTCCCAGTAAATACATAGTTCATTGACAACATTGATGGCATGGGTTACATTCTTGCAAGTGGGGATTGTGGCATATATATGCTACACAAACCTGTCAAATAGCCAGAATTGCTTGTAATTTAAACTACAGATGTAATCATGTCCTGCTTAACAACTCAGAAGATGTTAATTTTTGAGGAATATGTGTTTGATTCCCTTTATGGATTACTGACAGATCATGACAGTTGCACAAGTGTGTTCATGCAGAACTCACAATGACATATTTTATGTCAATGACACAGATAAATGGTGGTATTATTCTGATATTGTCTGTTATTGTGTGTGCTTCTATCTATTGTTGTCCATGAGCCCAGTACTACGTGCCCCACTTGGTTGAGGCCTATGCTGACATTACATTCATATTCAAGCAACTCATTTTGCACATCTTCACAATATACACCTACCCCTATTGCATATACCATCCTTGCTAAATGTCTTCTCCAGTGATCATGCCAGGGTGCGTATTTCACAACCAATCATCTCCACTGATATGTGACCTTGTGTGACAGTCATATAATATACAATAACAGTGTGCCGATAATGACTATACCTACACAGGAGGTGTAAACAGCAGTATGTACTTTAACTTGCACATATCTGATTACTGTTCCTGCTAAAACTGTCTTGTCTTTGGGGTGTACATACACTGACATGCTCTTATCTGCTGTATATTGCCATGTTTCACTTGTCATCCTTCCCTGTCTTCATTCCTAACATTCATGTGTGTGGCCCTTTTCATCTCACATACTTCTCCAAAATAACTATTTATAATGCAGTCTATGTACCCTTTCTGATCACCACCAAATTATATCACAGGCAAGGTTTAAGTCTTTACAATGGGTAATTCTGGTGCTGCTCAATTTGTAGATATGCAGGAAGTCCATCAGGGAGAGTCTGACAATGTCTTGTATGTCAGGCATAGATCTCCCCTCAACAGCCTGTAGGAGACAAAATCCAGGAATTGGGCCATGAGGTGGTCTGCATAGGACATGTTACCTATGCCCTGTATTCATTTAGTGAGGAACTATGTGGATGCTCCACTTGTTGGCTATGCCTGTCAAGGTACATCATAACATACAAAGGGAGCGCTGTACTAAATGATAGGTCTGATAAATGCTGAATACAGTTAAACAATGACTTCTATGGACCTAGATGACATACATTTATTTATAAGTTGCACAATATAAAATAATTTCTTCATTACTACAGACATGTGATGGTCAAAGGCTAGATTTGTGTCTGTGTGTGTGTCCCTAAGTCCCCTACTGCTTGTTCAGCTCTTAGGAGTGTGTTGTCAATATGATAATTACCAGGGATGGATGACTTCCCAAAGGATACTAGTATTCATTTCTTGACATTTAGTTTTAGTCCATGCCTCTGACACCAGTTATTTGTCTGTGCCAGTCCTCCTGGAGGATATCTGTGTCAGTGGGGGATTATTTGACTGCTAATAATTTGCAATCATCTGCTAATTTAGTCAGTCAGAGGCCATTGACATTGGCCTTGACTTCAGAAAAGTAAATATCATAAAGAAGCAGTCCCAGAACAAATTTTTCAGGGAATCTCCTTGTGACTGGCCTCTTTGTAGAGGGGGAATATCTGTGAGCCAGCTGGCTATCTGCCGGGTGACAGAAGATTTTATAACTAACCTCTTGAGTTTGCCAATTATACCTGGTGTATTGTGCCAAATGCCTTGGCCAGGTCAAGGTAGGCATGGTGAACCATTTTTCCTCTCATCCATTGCTTTGGTGACCCTCTCAAAGAAGTCCACCAGATTGAGCAGGCATGACCTGCCCTTGATGAAACTAAACTGGATTGGGTCCAGTGTGTGGAGGTTTCTTATGCCATTACTGATCATAACCATGATAATTCTTTCCATTGCTTTGCATATGAGACTAGTGAGACTTATGGGTCTGTAGTTTCCATGGACTGCAGATGGGGCACTTTTGTGCAGAGGGATGACTGTTGCTGTTCTCCATTCATAAGGCTTGAAACCAGTTTGGAGGTTACAGCTAAGGAGCAATTCCAGAGGGGCTGATAGGCCATGTTTCCTGCTATTTAGACAGCATCCTGGAGTATTGTCTGGGCCCATTGATGTGGTGTTCTTGGCCTTAGACACAGCATTAAAGACCTGTTAGACTTACAGATATGGAGCATTGTTAGTAGGGCAGGGTCTGAGATTGCCTTATAGGTGAGACACAGATCACCTCTGAGCAATCTGCACAATACTGAGTAGAGTGATAGCAATGGGAGCCTGTCCACATAGGACAGATGTTTAAGGACATGGATTTTCTTTGTGAGGTGTTTCTGTGGCCTTTCCAGCTGGGGCAGGTGTTTGGAGAGGTACATACCAAATGGGGTGTTGTACTCAATTATTGGCCTAATGAAGGAGGAGTAAAGAGTGGTAATAACTTCCTTTTTTCTGGATACAATCCCTTTACTTATGAGATGAACTAATTACAAGGCTTTTCTGACCACTGCCACTACATGATGGTCAAATTTGAGATTGTTGTCAACCTGTGTACCCAGGTGTCTCACCACAGGTTGTGTGCTTAGGGGATTGCCATTGGCATGGTAATCAGTAGGGGCCATGTTTTCGCAGAATGATATGATAGTACATTTTTTTTTGCATTGAACTTAAGGCCATGACCCTCTTGTAGTATGTTAACATCATTTGTGGATTCATTGACAGCAACTAACTTACAGTCATCCACAAACTTAGTCAGTCACAGGCTTTTTGTCTTTTCTTGGACCTCTGAGAAGTAGATGCCAAACAGAAGGGATCCCAAGACAGATCCCTGGGGAACACCACTGGTGATAGGTCTGTTGTCAGATGTGGAGGTGCCTATTTTGACCTTGTGGGTCCTATCAGTGTGTCAGTTGGCCACCCACCTGATGAGGTAGGGAGGTATGCCAAGTATTGTTAGCTTTTTGATGATGCCTGAGTGGGGGATTGTGTCAAAGGCTTTGGCCAAGTCAAGGTAAGCTGTATGTACTGACTTTCCCTCATCCAGAACATTGTTGACAGTCTCAAAAAAGTCAACCAGGTTTAACAGGCAAGATCTGCCCTTGACAAATCCGAACTGGGTGGGGTCAAGTGCTTGGACATTGCCTATGTCCTTGTTTATGAGATCCATAACAATATGCTCCATGGCTTTACAGATCAGACTTGTCAGGCTAATGGGGCAATAGTTTCCTGGGTCAGTAGTGACACCGCCTTTGTGCAAGGAGATGACAATGGCAGTTCTCCACTCTGCTGGAAGGAAGCCTGTACTTAAGCTGTTGTTGAATAGGGTGCTCAATGGCGAAGCTAGTTCTTGCTGGAAATGTGCAGAATACAGCCTGGGATATTATCAGGTCCCACAGAAGCTGTATTTTTTGCCTTGGATAGGGGCTTTAGCACTTGATTTATGGAGATGGGAGGTGTGGGACAAGTATCAGGGATGTCAAATGGGCCTTTGGGGTGACAAGGGGGTGAAGTTTGAACTGACCCTATCAGCTATCAGGTTGTCTAAGTTAACAGGATCAGTGTAAGTGGTACTGTTAAGTACTAATTCGGAAAAACCTGGGCTTTTCCATGGAGGATCCTAATGTAACTGAAAAAGGCTTTGTAGTTTGCCTTTGTTTCAGAGACTAGTTTTGATTCATAATTGGCTTTGGATGTTTTCGCTAGTGATCTAATTTGCTTGTTGAGTCTAAGGAGGGAGTTTTTCCAGTTGGGAATTTATGCCTTTTTACCCTTGGAAAACCATTATTTCCTTTTGTTGTAAAGCCTGTTGATAGAGGATGTCTAGCAGATAGGTTTTCATTTCTTTGAGGAGCAGGTTTTATTTCTGTTGGGTATTGCTGACTGCTTGCAGTTGTACAGGTGCTTGTATACTGCATTGGTGTACTGTTCAGCATAGTTGTCTGCATCCTTTGAGGGAGTGGTGGTGTGAAGCTACTGATACCCTCCCTAAGGAGATTGTAGTCACATTTTGAGAAGTTTTTTAGCTTGGTTATGGCTGGGGGGGTTGGCCTGGATAGAAATTTTTAATGAGACAGACTGATGATCTGATTTGATCTCACCAGTGAAAAACTTATAAATGGGAGTGGTGGAGTGGTGCAGCTGTCACCCATGTTGGTGAGAACTAAGTCCAGAATTTTATCTCCCCTTGTGGGGGATGAGACAAGCTGGTCTATAGCATTAGAACTGATGAAGTCAAGGAATTGTTGGATGAGTGCATTAGTGCAGATATAGTTCAGGCAGTTCATGGTGGGGTAGCTGAAGTCACAAGGGATCAGGGTGTTAGGGGGTACCTTGATGGAGTCAAGCAGGTCCAGGTAAGAGGAGTGGGTGTCTTGAGTCATGGAGGGGGCTATACTGGCTATAACTTGGATGGGTGTCTTGCCAACTGTCAGTTGCACTTGCAATAGTTTTAGTACATCAGGCTGGCAAATCAGTCTGGAGGTGTGCTTGTCTTTAATGAAGATAGAGACTCCACCACCTTTTGTCTTCCTGACCTCATTTTGGGGTTGGAATGTGTGGAATGAGGTATTGCCTGGTAAGACAGGGGTGCTCTCTTCAGCCTTGAACCAAATTTATGTGACTACACAGATGTTGGCATCTTCCAATGTGAGGACAGCCTCCAGTGAGTGCATTTTCAGGTTAAGGCTCCTAGCATTAAGCAGCATGACCTTCAATTTGCTTTTTAACAGATCTTTTATGTTGGAAGATTTGTCTTTAGGACATTGCCTAAAAAAGGCACAATGGGGGAGGCAAGAGCCTTGGCAAGAATCCGGAATCCCAGGGGTGACAGGTGGAAGCCATCTCTGACAAAGCATCAAGACCTGTCAACCATATCATCCGAGGCAGACAGATACTGTATCCCCTTGGAATGACACCAGCAACTAAGCCAATTGTTGAAGTGAGTTATGTTTTGTTGGTATTGTAGTACCATTCTTGGTGAAGGTAGGATGCTGCTTAGGGGTAGGTCATACCTGCCTGGGACACATACTCTGAAAGCTCAGTCATGTCTCTCTTCATAAAGTCCAGAGAGGCACGTCTCAAGTCATTCACACCAACATGAACAATAACAGAGTCATACTTGCACCTGTTGTGGAGAGTTACGTGTGTGTGTGATGTGGTGGATTCTGGCACCTGACAGGCAACTGAATGTGACCTTCTCCTTGTTGTGCCTGGTGAGGGGGACATCAGTGTGTCTCACAATTGAGTCGCTAATGACTAATATGTTTGGTTTATTGTTATGCCTTATGGGCTGTGTTTGTGAGACACTGGCGTGTTGTCTGCTGTATGTGATGTGTTTGGTGTTGTGTGTGGAATGTTTGTGAGTGTCTTTTGGAGGTCTCTGCTGTTTAGGTAAGTTTTTATTGAAGAACTCTGCATAGGTGGGTGTGTGTTGTGCTTGGCTATGTGATGTGGGTGGTGTGGTGTTTGTGCTGGCAATCTCCTCATTGTCAAAAGTACTGACTGTGGTGCAAGAGATTCCAGGTTACAGATGTAGATGCATTTCTCACAAGTAGAATAATTATGTGCTAGGAGAAGAGGGCTGTCAGTGAACATGAGGCAGCTGCAACACTGTCTCAGTATGCCTATGTTGACCAGGCTGGCAGGAGAATCTGATGGGAATTGTCCAGACATAGTGTACTGAAAACTTGGGTGAACTTATGGAGAGAGGGTTTTGATAAGGGTTTATCCACAAGAGTGTAGACCACAAAAACCTCTTAAATTTAAAATAATTGGCCTGAAGCCCAAGTGCTAAAACACAACTAAGAGGCTTAGAATAACAGATACATTTAATCAGCCTACTAACAAGCAGTAATAAATGCAGCAGAATAAAAGCACTTGAACACTTAAGAGCAAGCAACACAGGGGACACTTGCTTAAGATTTTGCATCCATGTGCTTGCTTTAGTAATATATACTGATTAGAGAAACTTAATAATTTAGTGAGTGGTTGTTGAAACATCTTCAGTATTACATTAACTTTGTTAGAACAATATCGTATAATTTCAGCATCACTATACCAGTTCCATATTTCTATTTGAAGCAGAATGAATGTGATATTTTATTGCAAATAGATTTGCTATGACTCACTGTAGAGAATTGCTGCAAAAAAATATTCAAATCATTTTCTGCAGATGTTTTAGCTATATGACAAAACATCAGTTTGTTAAACAGACAGCTCTTCGCTGTGTTCATTATTTCCAGTATAAGGAAGCATATGAGCTCATCTTATCAGAATAAAAGCTTAACTATATTATTTTAGTAGATGTTCTGATATTTACATTTACTGACACAGTGAATACAGCTGAAATAGCAATAACTGCCATGTCAAGTTGATAATCAGCCACACTGACTCATTAATAATCATGCCACATTATATAGATATTCTGTCATGTCTTAAAGGTAATTGTGGTATATCCTCTGTGCAGCACAAAGCAATAAAGAAAAATGTTTGTTTCTTCTGGAGGCAATCATGCTTTTTTCCTATGTAAACTGTAGACGTTCAGGTCTCTTCAGTGTTCAGATGCAGAGAGCTCATTTCAACACTGGGATCATCATAACAAGATCTTCCAGTATGGGAACAGAAAGGGAGTTCAGAGGACTCTCCATTTCTTTTCTTTCCTTTTCCTCTTCAGTCATTACTTTCTACTAATTAATTATCTTCTTTTTATGTCCCTCTGTTTGACCACAGATAGCATCAGAAAAACAGTAATCTGCATGTATATAAAATAAACGAGCCTTTATTTTTTACAATAAAATTAGTGTCTCAGCCCTATGGCCTTCTTGAGTGAAATTATATAACAACAGTTTCTTTGAAAATCATCGGTACAGCCTTTTATATAACTTGTACTTTTGAAGAGATATAGCCCAGCAGTTAAATAGAAAGAAGATTTGAATATTTTACATGTGAAAGGTTGTATATTTAAATCATCAGTCTCTTACTAACTTCATGTTAATAACCTTGCGATTCTGCTGTCATTTCATAGTTAGGAGGTACCATCTGAAATTTCAAGTGTTTTCACATGTATGGCACAAAGTTGTGACACATGGCCCTTAAAATGGATTGTAACTGTTAGAAAAGAAACGAGTAAAACATATCAAGAGCATGTATCCTTACACCAGTTTTTGGTGATGATACAGAGACAAGAAGGCATTTCCCCCCTTTGCTCTAACTGTAACAAACACTGAAAACAGTGTTTAACAGGAAATATTTGCTCTTAAAAAGGTTAACAAAGAGAGTGGCTCTCCATTTACTGTCCAGATCTTGCAAGGAAAAAAGAAAAAGATGAGAAAGCAATGAAAATTTTAGCAATGGCCAGCTGAGAAGATGGACAACATGGTGAGCATGCGTCAACTAATGGGGCTAGCAGACACCCATGTAGAAAATTCACTAATGAGAACAGAGAGTGAGAAGCCAAGGGTCAAACTGATGGAAGGATTGAAATATAAAAATACAAAAGTAGGTAGGCAGCCTGCGAGTTATATTACAGAAATGAAGGTACAGAAGGCTGAGATGGTAGATGCCTTAAACTTCCATGTACATTCTATTGAGTCATTGCAAAAAAAAAAAAAATCAATATTTAAAGGACAAATATGTTTATGTTGTCCCTGAGCTGGAGGATGCAAAGGCGAGGCAAATGGATTTTGAAAGAGAGTATGACGCAAGAAAATATGTATCATTGGCATGTCAGTAAAGGACGAAAGGTAGGACTGTGTGGTATTTTCAGAATAAAGTGGATAGATGGATGAATTTATACACTGATACATAAAAGTTGAGTAGGAAAGCACATGCATTTTTCCCTTGTGTAATGATAATGATGAAACAACCAAAACATACACTACTAAGATCTGAAACTTATAAATTAAAGATCAAATTTGGTCTTTGCTCTGGCATCTGGTAAGACCTATAATAGTGTCAATAAATAGATACGCTCTGATAATGAGTGTAATTTAGCTTTAAAATGGCATGTGGTACATTTTCTAGTGTCCAACAAAGAATGCTTGTTACAAACATTGTGGTTTCATATGTTTTACCCATCAGTATATATATAATACTACTAACCATGATGACTTACTGTAAAGCAACTGACAATAAAAATATCTGCTGTAGTTCATGTAGTAAACATGTGCCATTTTGTAGCTGAAATAATCCTAGTAACTGAGATATGAGAATATAGCTAAACAGAAGTTCTATACTTTAACTCTTGAACTGTACAAGCCAGGTAAAGCAGTTAAAACAATTGGCAGTCTCACGGCAACAGAACTTAGAACAAAAAAAATGAGCTATACTTCACATCCACAAGACTGCTACTAAAAGTATTTGACATGACTATAGATGAAATAATATGATGTCAGTAAACTGCAAATAATCTAAACTTTCTACTTTGAATAATCTGAAAATATACAGAAGCTCTTCAAAATGAGGACTTATTAGCTATAAAGCACAGAAAATGAGAGAAAGCTGAGTATGTTGTAACAAATGAAGCCATGTCAAATGAAGATAGCCATTAGTTGTTTCCTATCTACTTTAATAGCTGTGTCTGTTGCTCATTTACAATAATACATCCTTTTGCCCAGCACAAAGTTTCACATATTAAGAGGGTAAAGAGAAATTGGAAAATGAACAAGATGCAAGCACTTGTAAGCAGATTGTGTGGAAGGACCCATTTCCTCCTTGCTTAGTGCATATATATGTTGTAACCCATTAACTGGTGGGCATTTTTAGTGTATCTCTACACAAAATAATGGCTACTTTTAGTTATTTTTTCTTGCTGTGTCAGAAAGCATTTATCTCCAAAATGCCACAACATTTATTCATGAAATTTATCTGGAATACTGATGGCATAACTATTTATAAAATTCCATCAGACTAGGCACCTACATCCAAGGACAAATCATCAGATGTATTTTACATTTTAATGAAAAACATCACATTTGTAATGTCAATTTTATGTTGCTACATATACAATTTAAGATCACTTTTATATGGAAATATAGATGCAGATTAAATAAAGCCTACACGAGCTGCTAAAACAGTGTGTGTGTGCTGTGGTGTGATTAACACAGTAAACACTGTGCCATGTTAATTACAGCATAAGCAGCTGAATTATATGCTAATCAAGCAATCCAAGATTGAGGAGCTATTCAAGAAGCTATAAAGCAACAGTGTAGACTCAGTGCTGGTTTTCCCTGCAAATTCTAATACCTATTGGAATAAAGACACACAAAGGAGTCTACACAGAGACAATGCTAGATGCTTCTGTTGCTTTAATTCATGTGTATGTTCAACAGGCTGAAGTCTATGCTGCTGCTGCTGCTAATAGACCAAGGCCAAGAAAGAGAAGAGTTTTCAGACCCAGTTAACATCACAATCTGCATGAGACAGAAATGTAGAGCACTACAGGGTAGATAGAGACACATTACAGGAACTCTGCAACCTCAGTCATCATTAACTCATACCAAGGGCAAACAAAGGAGAACCAACACCAGTCAAGACAAAGGTATGTGTAGCACTTAGAATTTTAGCTAAAGGTACCTTTCAGAAAACAACAGGGGCATACTCGGGGTGTCACAGGCATCAGCATCCAGGATCCTTCATTAATTCCTGAATGCTATGCTCCAACATGTCAGTGACCACATATATTTTCCCTGTACACCCGAGGAGAGGGCCACAAATATGCAGGGATTCTACCCTGATGTACTGGGTAACATAGATTTTATACATGTAGAAATCAAAGCACCACCCAGAGAACAGGGAAGGGTCTACATAAATAGAAAGGGCTTCCACTCCATTAACTGCCAAGTTGTGTGTAATGCTTAGGGAATCATCCTGAATGTGTGTGTGCTGGCAACCCTGGCAGTTACCACAACTTGCATATCTGACACAACTCCCAACTTTATCAGATGTTCACTAGGGATGATATCCCACAGGGTCATTTACTGGAAAATGCAGGCTATACACTGGAACTGTGGCTGATCCATCAGAAATGCACACGTACACCTACTGAAGAATATTATAATGAGGCACACAGTCAAACAAGAAATATTATAGAGCATGTTTTTGGGCTGCTGAAGTTGTGGTTCTGGTGCCTAGATACATCTGGGGAGCCCAAAGTACAATCTACATACATGTACTGAAATCTTCACCATCTGTGCTATGTTTCACAACATCATCCTGAGAAAACAGCTTCAGCAGGATTAACAAGGGGAAGGGGCATACATCCCATTACCACTGGGAAGGTCACCACAGCTACCCACAGGTGAGGACCCAGAGGGGGGGATCCAGCAGCTATTGTGGGTGAATGCAGGCATAGGTGTGTTCAATATGTCCTCACAGTGACTGAGGCAAGGCATAGCACACTCACTCACCACCTAAGGGGCTAAAACCCTGATCTTATGCACATAGATATATTAACATTGATGCCAGGCAATGCTCATGACCTGTAATGGCTGTGTACTCCTAGCATCAGACAGAGTCAGCCCTGAATTAAAACTTTAGCCACTGCCAGATTTACAAGGTAAGTGTTGAACCTGGAATAGAACAAAAATATGTAATAATACAAATGAATGGCATAGCCTTGAATGTTGTTACTTACTAATGTAGGTAAGTAAAAGGTGATTGATTTTTAAAGCAATGACTTCAAGATATGACAGCAGTGACTTATGTGAATATGTGTCCTCTATCAAGTAATAGGCCTAGGCATCAAAGATTCACACATGCATACCTCTCAAAAGTATTGATGGTCACTGAATGTCTTCAGTTTGACTTCAGACTTTTGTACTGGCAAGTCAGTAAGGAGAGAAGTTAGAAATTAATGGCATACATTTCAGTTTCAGACTTCATATCCACCAGAAAGATCCTAAAAATACTGATGCAAAAACTGTTTGAATCCATCAACTGTCTCTAACTTTGTAAGACCAAAATATTTAAAAAGTCTCCCTGTTGTTCAGTCTTTGTCCCACTTTTGTTCATGGCTTGATCCACCTTTCCTGCTGAAAGAGTTTGGGAGGCAGGTACACATTACAAAAACCTATAAGAAGCAATACAATTAGCAAAAAGCATAACAAACACAGATATTCTAAGCACTAAGTCAGCTATGCAGCCTGAGCATCAGACACAAAGCTTATATATCACTGAATCCAAAAGATAGTAAACAAGGATATGGCACAGTTGTCATCACTTGCACAGGGTGTTGTGGGGGTGGGGAGCAGGAATCCTAGGCTGACAGAAAAGGTACCTGAGTGCATGTGAGTAAGAAAGAGAAACAGGTAGACATTTGTATAAAGTAACAAATGACCACTGAGACAGAATGAGCTTTAAGCATCACGGCTGAACCACGTATCACTTGTGTGTGTCTGTATGGGCCCTCCAGGTAAAATTGGTGTGTGAGTGTCTGCAAGAACACAGCCAAACTCTATGCTAGCTCTATGTCTTTGCATGTCAGACAGGTGTGAGTCATGCATTGTAGAGTTGGCAGTTCATCATCATCTTACCCAACCCAGAGAATTGGCTCTGCCAGGAGTTGCACTGGCAAGTCCGCATCCATGATCAGATACACTGCTGCTACCAAAATGTGACTGATGTCTGCTGGATGAGCTCTCCTCAGGAGGATGTCCAGGACTATGACCCCATGGCCTGCCACACCTCAACCACAGATGGAGCAGTGGAAGTAGTCCCACTATGGGAGCATGACCTATGCCAACATGGATGCTGCCCCCCTCTCAGCAGACCTTCTCTCACATACACAGTCCATTCCAATGTGTCATTCATCCAATCCATTGGATCTGCAACATGGTGGAGGCAGTCATGCATGTCAGCCTGTACCACAACTACAACCTTAAGAATTTCCTCAGAGGACATATTGGAACATGCCTGCACCTCCATGATGGCCCTAAACATGCATCGAGTGGTACAGAAATACACACCTAGATCAGTTGGAGGATGGACAGCAGGCCTCCTCCAAGCACCCCTAACAACCCTCCTGCATTATACCTCATCCATAGTTTGGCTACAGCCAGAGTCAACAGGCACTTAAGCCACAGTAACCACGCTACCCTGATCAGGTGTCTCACTCTCCACCTGTTCAATATCTGAGGGCTCACTAGAATGGGTTGGTGTAGGCCTACTGGCTGTGTCTGATGAAATTATAGGGGACAGCAGAATGTCAACCTCAGTGTCAGATTCAACTTTTGCACCCTCGTCTGTGCCCCTGTTTGCCCTCCGCCATCATCAGAGTTTGCTGATACTTTGACGGCAGGTGGTAAGAGACCTATACTTCCACTGTCAGGATCACATGTGATAATAAGCAACAAACACAGGAAAGAACTTAATAGCTACATTGCTATCATCCAATATATGCTAACAAACCAACAGTGGTGCCACTGTTGCAGAGAGTACAGCAATTCACACAACAGTCCTGACACCCACCTCACACATATGGATAAAATAAATATTTCTGTGAACTGCTCATTGGTACTGACATAAAAATGTTTGGCTTAACATGTGCAGATGACTCCAGAGTTCCTAGGGATGATGGTCCTGGAAGAAGTAAAGCAAAAGGTAAGGACATCATCATCACAATTAACAGGAACACAGGGTGTTAAAACTGTTGGCCTTTTATATGTCTATTAAGGATACTTTTAGCAAAAACTTGGATAACACGTCCACTGCAAGCTCATGTGTAATCAACCAGAATGAGTTAACTGTATGAATCTACAAGTAACCCCTCAAAAAAAAATTATGTTAAACAAAACTTTTTTGGTATTGCTGTCACTATTTTACTATACAAGAAATATTTAACAACTGAGATAGGTCAGCCTACCTGGAAGCTCATCCTAGGACATACTTGTCCTCCCTAAAACAGTAGCACCAACATCAATCACATGCTGTTGTGAATTTTCCACTGAGCTCTCCAGATCCCTTACAGTGGACAGGAACTCTTCATTTGGTGTCAGTGGTGATGTTGTAGCAGGTCGCCTCCCCAGGTAGCCATATGTCTATGGGCGACTGCAGCTGCTCTCCTCCGGGCCGATGAAATCATGTCATGTCAATGGCCCCATGATGCACTTGATCATATGTCCTGCTCTGGCCACCAATGGTCTTTATATCAGCCACTATCTGTTTTCAATTTTACATTCTTCCAGATATATCCTCACATCTTCTCTCAAGCAGAAAGACACAATGTTGCCTAAATGCTTGGACAATTACTGCATCCTCAGGGTCATTAAAAAGGGGTTTGCAGGGAATAGGATGCCTGGGTGCCGCAGTCCTAGGTGACATAAAACACAAAAGAAGGATAATATACATACGTATCACATAAATATAAGTCCTGCTTAGCTATTAACATAAAAGGTAGCTTTTTTCAATAATACCAGTTGGAGAAACAAAAAACAGTCAAGATAGTCAAATATAAAAAAGGATTGATAAGTTTGCAAGATATTAGAGTCACAGACAAAGCAAGTTCTGGTCCAAATAAGGGGAGTAACAATAGGAATGCAAATCTCTATGCAAACAATTTTGTTTGCGCCAACACAGAAATGGAACTTGGCTCCCCCTGCCCCAAAACAACAGTCAAATGACACATTTTGCTAACAAACAAAAAAGGAATAAAACATCAGTGAACTGCTATCAAATAAACTGTCTGAAAAACATGTGTACACATTTACCACAGAACATTCAATTTCATGCCATTGACAGTAACCTCTACCTATGGCCAGCACTCATCTAGAGGTGTCTATGGGCCATACTAGAAGGATAACACCCCTGTGTCATTGACATTATACGGCATTTACATTTCACTAAAATAACAATAGGAATGTGTAAAGAGAAACAGCTATAATATTTGCACTTGTGATGAAAGTTAATAAGGCTATTCAGATGTGAATGTAAAATGCCCTGACAAAAATGCCTATGCCATATCAGCAAACTTCTAAGAAGTGCATACAGATAAAAGTACCATTTGCTAATGCATATATAGGAATGTTTCTAATTTACATCTGAGCATATCCAGTATATAACTGAAAAATGCAATCATACATCATCAAGATCCAGTAGTCTTCTGTACAGATAAACCCAAAGTTATACCAGTTTTCTTCTGTGTTATCCACATAAATACGTCTCCTCACCTTCAGGTTCCCTAGCTACACGGTTCAATTTTTACAGTGTAGATTCTGGTTTGTGAGCACAGTGAAGATGCAACTGAGGTGTAAACTCATTAGAACTGCTGATTCCAAAATTATTGGCTCCATGCTGTACATGTAAACATAGTGCAGACATTCCCTCAACGTTTGTTCCTAATGGATTGCATCTGTGAATGATTACTGGAAAGGAGAAGGAAAACACAGCAGCAATTCAGACTCCCTTATCTTCAGTGGATGTTTCAGCCAGGTTAGATTTACAAAGTGTAGATGTAATTGTATCAAGGTTTTAAATGTACATAAGCAGCACACATTTCACAGTTTCTGTTCAGTAACATCCAACCTCCCCTGAATTTGTTGACAGCTGTATATTATTGCCATTTAATATCCTCACACATTTTAAGGACAATAATACAAAATATCTTACAGACTACATGTCTCTGATTATTGGTCAGGTAAAAGAAGAATGAGCAACATACAGATAGAGATAAAACAGGGCTGCATTTCTGCAAGCAATAGTAATAAATGGCCATGTGATCATTCATTGTGGCACATCTGAAATTAATACATATACAAACAACTCAGAAGTGTACAACTGTCATATGTTTTGTTAATACTGTGGATGATGTTGCAGTTGTTTGTATGCACAATGGTTTTCATTCTCTGCTTCAAAGCTGCTTTTGTGGCAAAGAGGGATAAGACACCCTTACTGTGTTTTGAAATCCAGACCTGTATAAAAATATGTCATGTATACCAACATAAATTTTGTAGTGTTGTTTATTTAATAGATTTCTTTTCTTAATTTTGTTCTATTTTTTCTTAATTGCTGATATTTGTGTGGTGTGTGGCTTAGTGCAAACAAGAAACAGAGAAACACAATAAATGTCATGTAATATTTATATAAACAAAACTTAAGTATTGCTGTCAGTATTTTACTATACAAGAAATATTTAACAACTGAGATAGGTCAGCCTACCTGGAAGCTCCTCCCTGGACATACTTGTCCTCCCTAAAAGTACTTCTTTGATGACCAATACATCAACTACACTAATGACTCCATTGTGCGTGTAGCACATCTGCTAAACGTTTTGATCCACACAGCATGTACTATTAGTAGAACAAGTTCTAGTCTCACCTTTGTCTTTGAAAGATGAAACCTAGAAAACACTGATCACAAGACTAAAACAAGCTTAGTTAGCTTATCTTGTTTGCACAATGCTTACCTTCACACAAATTCACCAACACAGGAAGCAGACAGAACATCTGCACACAGGACATATACATTCTAAATGTCAAAATGTATACATTGTTCCATTTTTTGCTTTCCATTGCACAACACTGCTTAGTGACTTTGTGCGGTGGTTAGTAACCTTCCCCAACACCTGCAGGTCTAGAACATCTGCAGAAAGGAAGCAGACAGTCAACCATTTCAAAACAGATACATTCTATTAATTTGGGTGAGCACTGTGCAATGTAAACAGCTTTGCGTAGCAATTAACACACAGAAGTTAATAATGAATAGGAAAATATGTAGTGTTATTTATTCCTGTGGCAGCAGGTGCAAGTATAGGGCTGTAATACAGATGGTCCTGGGTTGTAATACAGGAAGTTCAACATATTTTTCTGTTGTTACAGTTCATTTTATAGTAATGAACAGAAAAATATCCAAAGGTTATTCTAATATTCCTGTGGCAACAGGTGTAAGTGTAGGGTTGCCATGCAAATGGTCCTCAGTTCTAATACAGGAAATTCAAGACATTTTTACAGTTGTTCCATTTCACTTGATATTAAATATCATTTATAACAATTTAAACAGAATTATAAATAACAATAACTATGCATAGCAGTGGAGCTAATATGAATTAAATGTATGAGGGATATCAAGGAAAAAAAAACCAATGACCAGTACAGCTGCCATGGTTTAAAATACACTTTAATAAAAAAGCAACAACCAAAGGATAAGCATTTTCACATGCTAGATGCTTCATCAGATCATAATGCACATAATCAAATACAAATAAATGAAATACATTTAAGCAACCAATCACAAAAAACAATTATATATACCATCCGATCAAGCTACCGATTTAATCTGTGCCCTTTAAGGGACGGTTATAAACATGCATTGGCATTGATACCTGGATATGTATTAGCCTGTAATCTTAATATCCACTGTAATTCTGCTTTTCCAAATGATTATTAACATCACCTCCTCTGATATTAACCTTTATACACTGTAAAACTTTAAAAGAAAAACAATGACCTGCAGCTTAATGTATGTGTTTAGTTAAAGCATTATTTTAAGTTATTAATCCTAATCTCATACAAATGTCAGCTAATCCTATCTTTGAGCTTCTTCACTGTTTTGCCCACATAAAAACAATAACAAAAATCACATGGCTAAATATACCACATGCATTGTAGAACAATCAGCATAGTGCTTAGTTTTAAATTTAAAATTCAAGTGGGGATGCTGAAAAAAATGTTGTTTAGAAATTACACTACAAACTTTGATTACATGACAGGGATATGTGCCAGTTCTATGTGTCTTAGAGACCAATTGTGACCTGGAGTTACAAAGTAAGTCTTTAGTAGTGTGACAATTCTTAAAAGTAAAACTGGGGGCAAGTCCGACAATGTCGGCCGTGCACTTATCAGTAGTTAACAAATGCCAATTCTTATGAATGATGTCACAAGTTAAGTTAATACCATTAGTGTATTTGTTAATAAAACCTTAATTTATTGTGTGGTTGACCCCTTCTAATGTCCTTGTGCTGTATATTAATATTGCTCATGAGCCTCCTATTATCTATGTCACCCCAAATTTTATCTACATGACATATTGTAGCCTCTATCCATAAACTGTTCTATTAATGTGTCAGCAGCTTCTAGGAAGTCCTCTTCCTTGGTAAATAACCTGGATAATCTAGTAAACTGGCTTTTAACCATATTTAGATAACTAAATTTGGGGTGCATACTATCATAACTTAGTAACCTATTCATCCAGCATTCTTTGAGATATAATTTAGTGGAGACATGCCTGGAGTTATTCTTAATAAGTAACACATCCAAAAAATCAATCTTAACATCAGAAAAGCTCAGAGTAAATTAAAAATAGTCTGTGCTGGAATTCAAATGTTCAGTAAATTTATACAGCAAAGAATCCCCACCAGACCATAAAAGAAAAATGTCATCCAGAAAATGCTGATAGAACATGATGCATTGTGAAAAAAATGCTATTATTGAAAATGTGTATTAACTCCCAGTTATACAAGACAAGATTAGCATAAGAATTGGCACATTTTTGCAGTTAAATCTCATCCTCAAGGGTAAAGACATTATTATCCAAAATTAGTTCCAACAAAGTGCATATTAAGTTCACTGTGTCAGTATTAAACTCACTCATGGTGGTTAAAATATTCCTAACAGCATATATCATATTCATTGGGAATAGAAGTAAAGAAGTTCTTAACATCTAAGGTAACCAACAAACAATCATTAAAATTGTTGCAACTAGAAATAAAATCATTTAAATCTAACAAAATGTGATTGGTATCCTTTAAAAAATTATTTTTATATTTGAACCTTAGCACTATGCTGAGTGTTCTACAACGCATGTGGTATATTTAGCCACATGTGATTATTATTCTTGTTTTTATGTGGGGAAAACAGTGAATAGGCTCAAAGATAGGATTAGCTGACAGTTGTATGATATTAGGACCAATAACTTAAAATAATGCTTTAGCTAAACACATAAATGAAGCTGTAGGTCAGTTTTACAGTATATAAAGGTTAATATAGGGGAGGTGATGTTAATAATCATTTGGAAAAAGCAGAATTACAGTGGATATTAAGATTACAGGTTAATAAATATCCAGGTATCAATGCCAACATATGTTTAAAACTGGCCCTTAAAGGGTGCAGATTAAATTGGTAGTTTGAATGGATGGGATATATAATTGTTTTTGTGATTGGTTGCTTAAATATATTTAATTTATTTGTATTTGATTATGTGCACTATGATCTGATGAAGTGTGTAGCATGTGAAAGCGCTTATCCTTTGGTTGTTGCTTTTTATTAAAGTGTGTTTTAAACCATGGCAGCCCTACTGGTCATCAGCATTTTTTATGTATGAGGGATAAGACATGCTTACTGTGTTTTGAAGGTTCAGATGTATGAGGGAGGGTATACTGACTGATATGTTTCTGTAATCATAATTATGTTCTCTGACATTAGATGACATTCAGACTTCAATAAGACTCATACACACAGGAACGTATAAACCAGGACATTGTGAGGTAACACACATATATGATTAGCCCACCATCTGAGTATTTATATGTAAATAATAAGCATGTTTGAAAAACACTTCTTCTGTGGCAAGGAAGAAAAATCACTGTCACTGTTGTAGAAAAAAATGTTTTATCCCTTATAGATAGATTTAAATCCCACATTGTAAAAATTAATTTTATCAGTGTGTAAAGCCAGTCAAAAATGTGTCAGGTCATAACTTATAGATAAAAAAGAACCACAGTACCAGCTTATCTAAACTGTTTATTAAAACAAAAAAAAATATCAAGACTGTAGCGCCTCAGCCACACACCTTTCAAGAGTAATTATAACATTCCAAAAACACACTTAAATAAAAAATACTAACAAGCATTAATTAATACAATTAAATAATTATCGAATAAAAAATTTACACTCCATCTACAATAGCAGTTTCCAATTAAAATCAAAATTCAAGCCTTTAGGAGCCAGTGTTCCAAATTTCAGAATAAAAATAGTTTCCTTATAAAGCAATTATTTTTTTTTAATTCATTATAAGGCAAAGATTTGATCAAATGAGGAGGGAGGCAGCTCCTACCATCCAAAAAGTGGTTAATATTCTTACATTGTCTATGTACTTTTGTTTTTATTATACCACTATTATGGCCCCAACAACTCTACATCCAAAAAAGTTACTCTGCTACCAAATTGTAGGCTATCAAAATCTAGACCAAACCAATTCTGCTGCAAGTCTAGAACAAAGGAATCAACTAAAACCTGTCCACCCACACACAAAAAAATAAATAATCTATAAATCTATAATACTTAACTACATTATATTTTAAAATATCTAGCATAAACAAATGCTCTAATTCAAACAATCACATAAAGAGATTAGCATACATGGGGGCAAAATGTTCCCTCATAGCTATCCCTTTTATTTGATGGTAAATCTTTCCATTAAATTCAAAAAAAATATTTGTAAGACAAAAATAAACTAAATCAGTAATATAAAAAATCCATGGACTATCTCCTAAAAATATTTTAATGCTTCAATTCTGAATCTATGATGAATATTTGCATATAAGCTCTTAACATCAATTGTCACCCAATAATTAGACTTTATCCACTAAATTGATTTAATTATCTCCAAAAAAAGTAAAATGTAACTTTTATATAAAAGAGGAATTTTTCTACTGCATTTAATAAACACCCATGTAACATTATACCCATATTGTGCAAATAACTTATACATGTCAAAAAGTAAAATTACTTAACAGTTACAGCAGCAACCAACCTACAAACTAACCACAACTATCATATTAACCTTCACATTTAGAAAACTGCTTTTCTCTATGTTTGGCATTGTTGCTCTCCACTTAACATCATGAAAATACAGTTGGCATTTTTTTGCTAGAGTTTGCACATTACCAGCAAATGCAATAAAATGCATGGGCTGTAAATCATTATTTGCTATTGCAGTGTTTTCTTGTTAGACTTGTCTGGTGTTAGAGGGGAAGGTGGCTAATTTATGGCACAGGGGTGGGATGTTCAGGAGTCCAGAATATTTACTGGACTCCTGGTAAAGTAGCACAGCCAAAATGTTTTTGCAGGGGGACTATACCAGCTCCAAGTACAAGTCTGAGGCCTGGAATGCTCTGGTCAAGGCTGTCTCTAGTGTGACTGGCATTCCACACACTGGAGAATAGTGTAGATATCACTTTAATGATGCAAAAAGGCACCAGAGGGATACAATCAACCAGTGGCTGGATGAGTTCAGAATTAGCAATTTTCAACAGGTGTGTAAGTATGCTATTAAAGACTATTTATAATAGATAGAAAGCTAAAAAATAGGCAAGACTGGTATGCATAATGCTCTTCTGTTCTCTTCTTTTCTTTTTGCAGCTAATGCAAAAAATAGTGTGACTAGGCAGGTCCATGCTGAGCATCTAGAGAGACTGAGGGAAGCAAGTGGTATGAATGCAGCATTATAGAAGTATTATTGTATCTTTTAAATTTAATATATTTTTTTTATTTTCTATACAGTAGTAGCAAAGTAAGCATGAATATCTTAACTGTAAAACCAAGTATGCATGTGTCAGTTTGTAGCACAAACCAGCTTTCAGAGTCAAGTGTAAGATTGTAGTCAGACATTGTGGGCTCAAATATCCTGAGTAGAAAGTATAAAATGCTGCAATCCTATAATAACATAACATAAATTAAACACATTTGGCATAAATGCCCTGCTGTTAACTTTAATCTGTATAATTTGACCAAGCATAAGAGCAATATCTGCACAATGCAAGGATTACTTTGTGGAATCTGTAATTATAGTTTGTTGTTGTTATAAAGTATATTTAAATGTAAAACTTCAGACAAAATAGCTATATTATTGTGATGTTGCATTATATGTCATATATAATGGTACTAATTTTATCTCTTTTTGTTTTCTTTCATCTCAACCCTTATCTCTTTTTTTTCTAGTATGTGTATACAAAATGTTTGCATGTCATCCATCTCTAACAAATCACTAATGCTTTACAGCACAAGGAGGTAGGCCTGCCCCAGTGGCTCAGCCTGCAACCACTCCATTGGCTCTGGCACTGATGCCCAGCACATCTGGGACCCAACATGGCAGTACTGCCTCTGCTGCCCTGTACTACCTGCATCCTAAGGTAGCACTACCCTGGCAGCTGATGTTGTGGCACCCTCCAGAAGTACTGGCAGAGGTGGGGATTTTATCACCTGCCAGGAGATGCCAGGGCTAGTGTGTAGGATCGTGCACAGCACCATTGGTGCATGCCTATGCTGGATGGAGAGGCTGCTCTCCTTTATGGTTCAAAGGAGGAGGACAAGACATCAAGCACACCATCAGCGAGTGGAGTAAGGGGACAGTGATGACAGCCCTATGAGTGATGACTAGATTCTCATTTTCCCCCATGTTTGATGGGCATGATGTGTTGTCCCCTCCCTAACCCCAATCATGGCATCCCACAAATTTTTGTGTCTCTCACCACCCCTGTGTCTTGTCTTGTTTGCCCTGTTTGTTTGCATCTGCTTCCTCACCCAACCAAATTTCCTGACCCACAAATACCAATGTTCCTTACCCAACATTCATCTTTTACTGAAGTAAAAAAGGGCACCTATCCCACAAAAACATATCATCCCATACATAGCTCTCCACTTTGCACACATGTCTTCTTGACACACTTGATTTGGGCCAATTGGCTATACAATATGATTGCATTGTTCTCACCAAGTTTGTGCAGGTGACAGTACAAATTCAAATAATATTCTGTACATATTTTCATTTTACACTATTGAAGAAATGGATAGATTATGGTTCTATCCTACTTTCTTCCTGCTCCTGCACATTCCTATATTACTTTCCCTTTGCCCTTCCACCTGCTTGCTCCCCACTTCAGGACTATCCTATCTATCCCATTTTAATACCTTTAATCTGGTTAAAAAATAGAATCACACACAAAACACATAAGTAGCAAAAAAAAAAAAACAATCGAGCCCTTCACTTTATGGACCCTATGTTTATGCTGAGTTTGGCCTCACCCACCAATGCCAAGTGACACAAATAACTTTCAATGCCTTCTAAATACTCATTTAAAACTATGACATATACCGGATTCAAACCCCATATCATCTAGGTTCCAAAAGGAACATGTCTATGCATTTACACCTGCTGTCACAGAGTCCACTAAGCAGCATCAGTACTGAGAACTCTCATACTGTTATCAATGAGTGTCGCATTTGCTCACCACTTAACTATGCATAAACAAGGAAATCAGTAAAAATATGAATCTCACATACGCAAACACCTTGCCATAAACCACGCAATCCCACTGCTCAGCAGTGCACTATGCAAAGTGGACAATAGCATGTATTCATTTGTTTAATAGGCATTTAGTCTTCATCCCATGAAAGTACATTAAAAAAACAAAAGGAAGGCACTATCTAAGACAATAACACATATGTACAATGCAACCATCTCTTACCTCCCCCATGCACTGCAACCTTGGTCTCTCAGCATTTGTTTGCAAATATATCAGCTACACTAGAGAAATAAATAACAAATGCTGCTTATATGCCATGCTCATATTTATAATGACAATACACATTCAGATTTTCCAATACTTGTAGTAATGTGGACACCTATTTGCATATAGTTTGTAAAGCTATCTCTTAAAGTATATCTACACATTGGAAACACAACACCAAATACTACATATTGCACACTCATCAATCTGGTAACATGCATAACTTTAATATTTTGACAGTTTTGACATGGCTAGCTATCCACTTCATGCAGGCTTCCCAAAATGTGCTCTCTGACATCCACTGCTGATTTCATCCACTATATACTGGCCTGCAGCCTTCTAAAAGTCAGACTTGCGCTGTTGAGCTTGTGTAAACTACTGACTTATTTAGTCTATCTTCTTAGATTGATAGGGGTTCTAATCTCACTGCAATTAACTGCTATGTGTGAGTGTCTGTTTAGTCAGAAGCGCATAACTGAGTATCCTGCAGTTATCACTCCAAACCCATGGAACACCAATATTTTGGCAGTTGTATATGCCTACATATCCATTTCATACAGGTCACCCAACATCTTCTCTCAAACATCCATTGATGTTGTCATCCAGTATAAGTTGTTCTGCAGCCTTATAAAAGTTAGACTTGTGCCATGGTACTTGTTTAAAGTACTGAGTTCTCTAGTCTATGCCTTTAGATATGTAGGGGTTCTGTTCTCATTGCAGTCAACTGGTGTGTGTGTGTTTGTATGTGTGTGTGTGTGTGTGTGTGTGTGTGTGTGTGTGTGTGTGTGTGTGTGTGTGTGTGTGTGTGTGTGTGTGTGTGTGTGTGTGCATTTTTGTACTTGCTTTACATTAAATAGAATATTTTACACCAGTATGTCAGACAGTGCTATTACCATCTTCCTGTCAACAGACTCTGCTGTCTCTCAAGTTTGTTCTGTTAATGTCATAAGCTAGGTTAACATTCCTAGAGCAAGTGACTCTTGTGCCATTATATTTGTGGATGTGAAGCATTTCCATCAGGGCAGTGTCAGAGACTGGCCTTTAGGCCAGGCACAAGTCACCTCCTCCTATATAATACAGCATATAGTGACAGGGCTTCCAGTCTATCCATGTATATTATGGCATGGTACACAGGCCCTGTATTTTCTTGAGAGTTTCTCAATGATATCTGAGTGGAGGATTGTGTCAAAACCCTTGACTAGATCAATATAGGTGGTATGCACTGTCTTACCTTCATCCAGCCCTTTGGTGACTTTGTTGAAGAAGTCTGCTATGTTTGATAAGCTTGATCTACCCTTGGGAAAGCCAAATTGAGCTGAGTCTAGAGTCTGAAGGTCATCTAAGTCCTTATTTATAAGGTCCATGATGATTCTTTCCATGGCCTTGCTGATGAGACTGTTTGGACTTATAGGTCCATTTTGGGCAGGGTTGGTTGATGGCCCACTTTGTGCAAGAAGATTACTGATACTGTTTTGTACTGTGATGGAACCAAGCCAGTTCTCAGGCTATGGTGGCAGAGAATTGTAATTTGGTTTGCTATGTCCTGTTGTAAATTGCTCAGTAAGTGATGCACACAGTACATACATAGCTGTTTGACAACACTGATGGCATGGGTTACATTAATGGCAGAGTGTCTTGTGCCATATATATGTCAAGGACACCTGTCAACTAGCCTGGATTGTTCATAATGTCACATAAAGGTATTTGATGGTCTATATTATATATTCGAAGTTTCAAACTTCGAAACTCATGTGTTCGACAACATATGAGCGAAGTTTGAATCTTCAAAAATATAATAATTTTTTTTTTTTAAAAATTACCTGAACACTCTGAGCAGAGGGCAAGCCCCTCTGCACCCCCCAAGTGGGGGGCTGCAAACCGCACACCCCCTACTTAAATATACCAACTCTGAGATCAAACTTCAGTGCAGAAAAGGGAAATTTCCCCATTCTGTGCTGTATGGAGCTGTTGCTTTTACCCTTCAAACTTTTCAATGTTCAATCATATGGTGTCAACCATACGACATTCAAACTTTGAAAAGTTCAAATAATTAATAAGGACCTGGTATTTGAGTCTCATCAACCTCTAACCTTGGCATATTTAATTCTTTGATAAACATTGCCATTTATGCTTTTTCTTAATTTCCATATTTCTCTGCTTTATACAGACTTTCATAGAATTTCTGAAATATTTCTAATACCCCTACAGAATTTATTGTTTCCTTCCTTGTTATAGGCTCTCTAAGCTTGGCGACAGCCCTTTCTACTTTCTGTTGCTTGAGTCATTGTGTTAAAAGTTTTCATGCTTTACTATTATCAAAAAACAGTTGCTTAACAGCAATCTTTCTAAACTTGTGTATTTTATCAAGGTAATCCCTTATTTTCTGCTTAGCATTCTGAAGTTGATCCTCTTCTTGTTCCGTGAGAATCTCCCTATTCTCCAATACTTTAACATGTTTCAGTCCCTCTAAATAATTTTGTATAATTAATGTTATATATATTAATGTTGATATAAAAACTTTGGATACAAAAGTTAGGGGATCCATATGTTTCCAATGCTTTTATACTTTATACAAAGATATTTCTATCAAAGTAGATAGGCAGAGGATGACCATCTTTAATAGAAAACAAGGAAAATTAAAAAGGGACTTGGCTGCTCATAAAGACAAGACAGCTTATCCTTTACCTAAATGCTTGACATCTGTACAGACTTTGGAAACATCGGGTGTAAATGATAGCACTAATGTTCCTATGGAGGCAGTTGTTTCTACCTGTGTTTCTAGTCAGTGTGATGCTGGCACTACTAAGGTTGTTAGTTGTTAACAGTTCTTCCAATGTTGGTCCTTCCATGTCCACAATGAGTGGACATTTTTAGTGGACAAATCAGGGGCACAGAGAACCCCGAGGTGGTCAAAAGATGTTCAGGCCACATACAAGAAAGGAACAAGGGAAGAAAGGGAACAACAGGAACAAAAACAAAAAGAAAACTTAAATGTATGTGTAGATATTTTAAATTTGTCTGAGGTTAACTTGACAGAAGACACCTATAAGGTGTTACAACATGGTTTAATATGTATTCCTTCAAAGTAAATGTAATAAATCTTTTGGTTGACTTTAAATTATATTTGAAAAAATTTAATTTGAAGTTCATTTTTGATTGTTTTCCCACTTCTGGTTTACCCACAGATGAATGTAAATGTAGAAGTACTTACAACCCTGATTTATGTTCTTCTTTACAAGTGTTTGGAACATTGTTTGAACAGCATTTTAGGGACATTAGCAGATGGTCCCATAGAACTGATAACCTCACTAAGGGAGAGAAGAAAGCATTATTTGATTTAGCTACTAATAATGACTTGAGATTGATGAAGGCAAATAAGGGTGGGGCTATAGTTATTATGCTTACTGTGGATTACGAAAATGCTATGTTACAACTTTTGAGTGACAATAGACACTACAAACAGGTCAATATGAATGAAGTTCTATTGTGTTTTAAGCAAATTGTTACTCTATTATTTGACTTGTTTTTTCAGGGTAATATTGGACACACAGTATATATGTTTTTGCAGGTGGAATAACCAACGTTAGCAGTTTTCTGTGGTATTCCTAAGGTCCACAAATGCAAAATAGCCCCCATTTTAGACCTATTTTGTCAGCAGCATACTCTAAGACTGAACCAATTTTGATCTGGTTAGATAAAATCTTGAACCCCATTGTTCAAAATTCAAGGTTTTATTTAAGAGATTCTTGGCATCTTTTGGAGTAATTATATGATCTTAATTAGAAAAATGTTGATATGTCTACAATATTTTTTGTGACATGATGTAACTTCCCTTTATACAAGTATAGATCAGGAAGTTGGAATCAATTTATTTAGGGAATATTTGACTGGTTATACTGATTTTGACAATGATAAGATCAACACTTTGTGTGTTTTGATGGAGATAATTTTGGAAAGTAATTTTTTTTCAAGTTTGGATCTTGTATTTTTCAACAAATCTCCAGTGTGGCCGTGGGTTCTAGAGTGGCTCCTTCATTTGCCAATCTTGTAATGGTCATGTGGGAGATGAAATATCTTGTGACACACCCTTTGGCTAAGAATATCTTATTTTGTAGGTGTTATATTGACGATTTTTTTTTTTTTTTGTGGCAGGGGAACCTTGAAAGTTTTCATTTACTTTTACAAGATTTAAATGGTTCCACCAGTTTTTTGAACTTTACCCTGGGAGGGGTTTGGGAAAGTAATAGACTTCCTTGATATTCATCTGGAACTACTTGATGACATGTTTAGCTTTAGTAGTAGTATCCATAGGAAGTCTACCTTTGTAAATCCGTATCTGCATAGGGACAGTCTTCACCCTCAACATATGAAAAGAGGGGTGGTAAAGGGCCAACTCATAAGGTTAAGTTGTTTGACTAGTGAAGATTCCATTTTTGATGTTGAGGTCAACAAATTGACTGGATTTTTTACAGCTAGAGGATATGATTTGTTTTGGTTATGGAGCATCATTGTTGAAATTATATCCCTCAAAGAGCGTTTAGCAAGTCCCATTTTGAGAGGTAACTTTAGTGTGGTGACTAAGGTTAAACAGGATAATAAGGTGTTTGAGCTGGCCTTTCCATTGCCTAATTCAGATGGGATGGACACTATCAGGTGTGTGATTAAAGAAAATTGGAAGGTGTTGCTTGGGCATTGAACTGCTGAGAAAGTTTTAGGTAATGAACCTTTGTTCACCTACAAAAAAAGCACACAATATAAGAAGCATACTTGAGGGAACTACCAAAAAGGAATCATACAATGGTGGCAAAGACCCGGTTGGGACTTTTGTTTCTGGTCATTGTAAGCAATGTAGATACATAGCCAACTCAGGCTCTGTTGAATTGAAACATTTCAAGAAAGTTTTATGGGCAAAATATAGGTTTACATGTGATTCTGTGAGTATTCTTTATCTTGCAGTATGTAATTCCTGCACCAGTTTTTATGTTGGCAAAACCATCAGGTCATTAGGTAGAAGGATTTATGAACACGTTTTGGCAATAAGAAATAATGACAGGAATAATGCACTGGCACAACATGTTTTACAATGTAATAGTTTTAAGAAATTTACATTTTTTGTATTGGATAAAGTAGTTTGTGTTCCCTCGGTTGGTAATTTTAAAGCCTTATTAGAATGTAGGGAAACTAAATGGCAGATAGCTTTAAGAGCAGATTACCCACCGGGACTAAATGAAACTATCAATATCAAGTGCTTTCTTCAGTTACAAAGGCTTTGATATGTTTTTTCATAATATGAGCTTTTTATGATAAAGTATTTTTTCAGCAGTATGTTAGTGTTAATTATTATTTTCTTGTACATTTTATATATGTACTATTTAAATTTGGTATTTGTATGTTTAAATTCTCATGACATCAAAATGGTAATTTAAATAATTTATTTGAAGCATTTTGTCACTGGATGATTTTTTTGCACATGGAAAGTATTTTAAGGGTGGTTTCAAGTTTTTGTATTCATTCTGATGAAGTTCATGGTGTTTTATTAAACGAACAAAGGCTTAAAAGAATTGGGGTCTGGTTCCTTCCTGATCTTTGTTTTGCTGCTTTTTCTAAGTTTTACATTGTTCTTTAAAGTTGCTAAGTCATTTTGTCCCTCTGAATAATTCTTGTTACTTCTTAACCACAGTTCGCTTTCTTTTATTTCCACTCTGATTCTAAACTCTACCTTAATTTTATCCCACCCCCTAGCTATATTTTCAGAAGTAATTCCTGTCCTCTCAAATAGCTCCTGAATAATCTCCACTACCCATTCCTTAAATTCCTTTGTTTGCAACAGAGAGGTGGGAAAGCACCAGTGTCTCATTTTTATTTCATTACCTTGTGTTTTTAGTTTACTTAGTTTTAGCATACGATCTGAAATAGTTATTGGATGAGTATCAAGACCTTCAATTAAATGCACATATTCCTGTGAAATGTAAATTCTGTCTAGCCTAGCCCAGTTTTTACACCTTGGGGAATAATATGTAAATTCACTCCAAACTACTTTTACTGAATTTACATCTTTCATAGCAAATATTTTCATAAATTTCTTCAAAAATCTACCCTTCTTTCTTATACATTCTCTTCTGGGCCACCCAGACACATCTTACTTATTGAATATAGTAACAGAGATAAAAGAACTGAAACTGAGATCTTTAGAAAAAAGTAGGAGCAAACTACATAGGAAAAATTGGAACTGTGGGAATAATACATACAGGGAAGGAATAAGGTTTAAAAGAAGGCATGACTTAAATGAGCTATTTAAAGTTTGACTGAAAATGATTGGGTAGTTTATAAGTAATAGATAATGTTTGGAACTGGAAGTGTGTCAGTATGGTTTGTGATGTAAAATGATTGCAACTAGGATTCTGTCGGTGTGATTTGTTTTCAAACTTTACAACAAAAGGAAGAAACTTTTGCAGAAAAGAGGAAAATCCCAGGATGCAAAAAACTCCCTTACTAGCCTCAGTAAGAAACTGAGATGCCTCATAAAATCCTCCAAAGCTAGTTACGAAAATAAAATTGCCAAAGATTCCAAAGACAACCACAAAGCATTCTATAATTATGTCAAGAATCTAAATGGCAATGCTCAGATCTGCTCTGAGCTAAAACAGAATGGCATTAAATATACTGATCCAAAGGATATTGCCAATATCCTGGCAGATTGATTCAGTGCCAACTTCACCCCACTCTCACCCCCTAAATGGCCCATCTCAATACCGGAAGATTGCCAAATTCCAGTAATAATGGCCACACAGGTACAAAACGCACTCTCTAAAGCCAAGAATACAGCATCCATGGGACCAGATGACATCCCGGGCTGTGTACTGCATGAACTACAATATGAACTGGCACCTCACCTAAGTGTCATGTTTAATCATAGCCTCACCTCAGGTTTCGTGCCCACTGAGTGGCGCAGAGCTACAGTTATCCCAATCCACAAGGGGGGATCCACCTTGGATCCCGGAAACTACCGTCCCATCAGTCTGACAAGCCTTATCTGCAAGGCCATGGAGCATATTATCATGGAACTTATAAACAAAGACATTGGCAACTTTCAAACACTGGACCCCACCCAGTTTGGGTTTGTGAAGGGCCGATCTTGTCTCCTGAACCTGATTGACTTCTTTGAATCAGTCTCCAGAGCCATGGACAAGGGTAAGGTGGTCCACACAGCCTATCTAGACCTTGCCAAGGCCTTTGACACCATCCCCACTCTGGAATCATAGATAAACTTACTAAGTTGGGCATTAATCCCTATGTCACCCAATGGGTTGCTAAATGGCTTACTGATAGAACCCACACTGTAAAAGTAGCCGACTCCAAATCCAGCTCCAGACAAGTGACAAGTGGAGTACCTCAGGGTTCAGTCCTGGGGCCGCTCTTGTTTGGCATCTACTTCTCTGAAGTACAGGTCAACACTAAGGGACTCTGGCTAACAAAGTTTGCAGATGACTGCAAACTGGGAGCCATTATTGAATCCCCAAATGATGTGGATACTCTACAAAAGGGCCTTACAGAAACAGATGCTTGGTGTCAGAGCCATGGGCTCAAGCTCAAGGCCAAGAAATGTATTGTTATCCCCTTTGGGAAAAAACATGTATCCATGAATTACCATATAGGTGGCAGTACACTAAACACAGAAAGTGTGATAAGAGACTTAGGGACACAGGTGGACAGTGGTCTCACCTTCGATAACCACATCACCACAACAGTCAGGAAATCCTTCTATGTGGCACACCTCATCACGATGGGCTTTTCATCCAGAAAAAAGGAGGTCATTGTCCCACTGTACTCATCCCTCATTAGACCCATTATAGAATACAATGCCCCATTTGGTATGTACCTCTCAAGACATCTGCAACAACTGGAAAGGCCTCAGAAATACCTCACTAAAAGAATCACAGGCCTAAAGCAGATGCCCTATGCTGACCGCCTTAAAAAACTCCAGCTATACTCTGTCGCATATCATCTTCTCAGAGGTGATCTCTGCTTAACATACAAGGCCATGTCAAACCCAGAGCTGTTGGACATGCTACACTTAAAGAAATCCCAATTCCTCAGAGCTACACGCTCCAGGGATCTAAACCTTGTCATCACAATAAACAAAACATGTTGGAGGGATAGGTTCCTGACCCAGAGACTCCCCAGACTCTGGAATAGATTGCCCATACATGTCAAGCAGAGTGCCTTTTTGGACCTCTTCAAGAGGAACCTTGACGATTGGATGGGAGAAAGGAAATTCACCCCAGGGATCACGTCAGTTGCCCTGCTAGACAGGGGTCCAGGAAAGTAAATAATGTGGGAAGAAATAGCCAGGGAATTGTTATGGCTAGGCTTGTATGCTGATAGCCTAGTACCAACCTATGAACCTATATGAATGTATGATTGCCTATGTCATAAGTGATGGCTTAATAAAGATATTTCTTGTGTAAAAAAAAAGGGCAGGAATTCAATAATTTATGTAATGTTGCTTAGCTTATATGATATAATATAATCACACAACCACTCTCCTCTCACCTCTCAAACACTTGCACACCAACCATCCCATTTACTCGGCTTCCAAATACCATAAACTAATTAACAAGCTCAGACTTCTTCTGCTACACTCTGTTACTCAAATTAAACTCCAAGCTGATATCCATCCCAACCCAGGTCCCATTAATAACTGCTTTCAGTGCCTACAATCTTCTTTATGTCCTACTTCAACTACCTCTATTCATTCTAGCATACATTCACATCCATCCTCTCCTCTTCCAAAAATCTCTAACACCAACCTGCTCTTAACAAATTTCAATCTTTGTAGAATCACAAGAAAAAAAAACAGTAGATTCCATGCTGCCCTAGCCACCTACTCACCAGATATAGCTGTTATAACTGAAACCTGGTTAAAGCCCCACATTAAAGAGAATGAAGTTATCGCAACCAGCTATAACATCATTAGACTAGACAGATTGAACAAAAAAGGTGGTGGTGTCTCTGTTATGGTGTTTCTGTTATGTTTAAAGACACCCTCAAAGTTGTACAACTAAATCACACTCCTCCTGACTTACCCAACTCTGAAATTCTATCTTCTCACCTAGAAATCAACCCTAGCAAAGCAATAATTATCATAGCCACCTATCTTCCTCCTAGCAATAATCTTCCCATCATTGAAAATCTACTTTCATGGGCATCTACCAAATTCAACCAAGAAACTATTGTGCTTGGTTAATTTAACCTGGATTGGCACACCTGCTCATCCAATAACCCCTCCAACTTTCTAAATCTCTACAACTTCACCCAAACCATAACCTGTCCAACTCATACAAACACTCCAATAAGCAGTCAACATTAAACTGGATTTTAACTAACAAATCTAACCTAAATTACTTAGCCAGCTGCCTACCAGACTCCCTCAGTCACCATTCTCCAACCTTCCTATATAGGAAATGCATGTATACCCAAGCAACATCTCTTATAAATACATCTTTAACAAGAAAAACTTCTCCTTCAATACTTTTAACATGCTACTTCAACAAAGTGACTGGACTCCACTTAAACACCTACATTTAGACTTAGCTGCTCAGTTCTTCAATGACACTTTCCTTAAAATACTTAATAACTTTGCTCCCACTAGAAAAGTTCACTAAGCTCCTTCCTTGGCTAACCATTGACACCAAACTACTACTGAAGTGCAGATATAGAGCATGGTCCGCTTACCATACAGCCAAAGACAAAGTTGACCTCTTAACTTAGCAGTAACTAAGAAACCTAGCAAAGAAACAAATCAAAAAAGGCAAACAAACGTACTTCCACTGTCAACAGAAACACCAAAACAACCTCCCAAAATTCTAGCAATCTGTCAACTATCTCCTCAGCCCTGGTCATACCCCAACCCCACTGCTAGTCACCTCAAACAGCTCAGACCCTATTGCAACTCAATTCAACTCCAGCTTCATAAACACCATAACCTCCCTGCTAGACAACCAATAAATTCAGCCACTTACAGTCCCCACCCCTGCCCCAGCAAATCCCACCTCCTTCACTTTTACACCCAGACAAACTAATTACATAAAGACTCTCTTAACCAAACTTAAAACTTGCTGTATTGCTGCAGACAAACTTCCAAATTAATTTCTAAAACTTGCCGCTCCTTCAATTGCCTAGCCCATATTTATTTTGATTAATCACTCTATATCAGAACATATGTCCCATTTCTATGGAAAATATGTCACATCATACCCCTCCACAAAGGTGGACCATCCAAAGAACTAACTTTTGTCCCATAGCCATCCTTTCCCTCCCTTGCAAAAATCTTAGAAAAATACATCCACAACAACCCATTAACTATTTGCTTAGTAATAATCTACTTTCCAGTTCTCAACACAGCTTTAGACCTAAACATAGTACCAGCACTGCCCTACTAACTTTTACTAATACCATTCAATATCTCATGAATAAAGGCCAGCTTGTTTCATCCATTTACTTGATATGTCCAGAGCCTTTGACACCATATCCCACCAGTTATTACTAAATAAACTGTCTCCCTATGACCTCAGTTCATCATCCCTAACTTGGTTCCATAGCTATCTTGCCAATGATCAGCATGCTACTAAATGGGAAAACTCTCATTCCCCCTTACTCCCCATCTCCATAGGTGTACCCCAAGGTTCTATACTTGGTCCTTTTCTCTTTATCATATTCACAAACAATCTTAGTTGTGCAACTCAACTAGCATCCATAGTACAGTACGCCAATGATGCTACACTTAACTGCTCAGCCACCTCACTCCAGAAACTTCAATTAAAAATCCAAACTTCTATTCAGGACATTGAAAAACACCTCTCTGAACACCACCTCATACTAAACCCCAACAAAACTCAGATAATAGTTTTCAGAAACAAAAACCCAAACCTTCCCAGTCCCCTCTCGCAATCTTTTCCTCAAATGGAACTGAGACAGTACCCACTAACTAGACTAAACTTTTAGGTGCTACTATTGAAGATAATCTAAAATTTGATAAACATACTGCACTGGCAATCAAAAAAGTCCACATCAAATGTGACACCCTATACAGGGCCAAACCATACCTAACTCTAAATGCCAGGCTGGCCACTGCTTGCTCACACCTGCTATCCACCCTCCTATACAGTTCTCACATATTCACAAACCTGCAAAAAATGAACCTCAACAACCTAGAATCATGTTACAATAAAATTTCCAAATATGCCACTAATTATCCACACAGATCTCACCACTGCTCAGCTCTCTCACATCTAAACTGGCTACAGCTCCCCAACGTTTTATCACTCAATCAACTTACCTTAGCCCACAAAATACTCCATCAACCTAGCAACCAACCTACTGTTTCCAACTTAGTCCAACCTAGTACTAATATCAGATCTTCTAACAAACTTATGCTAAAGGTTACCCACTCCCACAACTTTCATGGTGACTCCCTCTATTCTCGCAAAATAGCCAAACTCTGGAAGACTCTTCCTGAGACCATAGCAAAACATCCTAGCCACCACGAATTCAAACTACTCCTAAAGGAACACCTTGCTAGCCATTGGCTGTGCTCTTGCCATACTCCAGGCTAATTCTTTCCCACTTCCATTACTTTTAACCACCATTTGCTCTGCCTAACTATACCATAATTCCTGATGCTTCTAGCAACCTCAGTCCCCTCTTCATATCTAACTGAATTTCTTATTTTTCTTCTCTGTGCAGAATTTCTCATCTCTGTACTACTCATTTGTTTGATGAATTACATATTTTTAGACTACTCATATATGTATTCATATGCACTATGCTCATAACTGTGTCTGCATTTGCAACTTTCTCAGAGCTGAATTCTATATTTCTTTGTATATTTGTATCCTCTGTTATTTTATTTTATTTATTTCATTTCAGTGTATAAATTACTGTGGTTTGTATTGTACTATTGTGGAGATTTTCTCCCTGGGTGTCTGCTGAAAACAGGCTCCTGGCTCAGTCGAACACTACTCAGTTAACAAATGTAATAAATAAATAAATAAATATAAACATATATGTGAAGTATAATGTTTATAAACATGAACATGTTACTACAGTCTGATTACTTTTATGTAAATGCAAATTTGCCTATGTCACCAGTGATAATTCAATAAAGGTGCTTAAAAAAATGTCACATACAGGTATAACAGCGTCCCTCCTAATACCTCCAAAAGATGCTACAGTGTCAGGATGGTGTGCTTGATTACCTCATAAATTGCTGACATTTCACAATAGTTCTACAAATGTGTTAGTGCAGAAACATCTCTGATCGCTGACAACTGCATGTGTTATGTCAGCGACATGGGATTACTGGTGGTATTATTCTGATATTGTCCATGATTGTGCCTGCTAAAGATAAACTGTTGGTCATGAGCATGTAACGATGTGTCTCACTTGGTGGAGACCTCTGTTGACATTACAGTCATATTCAGACAACTCATTTTGCACAGGTTCACAATATGCAGCAAATTCCTATTGTAGATAACATCCCTGATAGATGTCCTCTCTATCATACGTCAGGATACTCATATCACAAAGAGATCTTCTCCATTCTTGTCACCTTGTGTGACAGTCACATAATATACATTTACATTGTGCAGTTCTTACTGTAACATGTTATGTGATTAGTGTTCCTGTTACAACTGTCTTCCATTTACATGTCTTACTCGGCTGTACATTATGATTTTCACCTGTCATCTTTCCCTGTGTTCATTCCTATAATTCACCTGTGTGTCCCCATTCAATACACACACTTAACATGACTGTTTTTTTCAAATCCCATCCATGCACCATTATGGATCATTTACAGAATGTTTGCACAGAAAGCCTGAAATGGGATTCCACAATACTGTGCACTGTATATACTGTCCTGTAATGTACTTGGACCATCTTCATTGCTATATTATCAACCCTGGTACTCATTGTGGAATTCCACGCAATCCCACAGACCCATTTTCCCCATCAGTAAACAAGTCTACATATATGCTATCAGTGTTGCCTATAATTCCTCTTTGTGTCCCTATTCAATACACACACGTCCCCTGACTGTTTATTTTAAATCGCAGTCCATGTACTGTTATGGATTATTTACACAACTTTTGTACAGAATGCTTGAAATGGGATTCCACAATACTCTGTACTGTATACACTGTCCTGTAATGAGTTTGGACCATATACATTTCTATATTGTCAACCCTAGTAATCATTATGGCATTCCACACAATCCCGCAGTCCTAGTTTGCCCATAGATAAACAGGCTACACATCTGCTGTTACCAGTGTTGCTTTACATGGTTTCCTGGCTGGCAACACTGAAGCTAGCCACAACACAGGCTAGTTTATGTTTAAACGTGGTATGTGGCATGGATATGTAACTAGCGCTGCTGTCCACCATGCATCACATAAACTCTGTGTAGGCTTTGCACAAAGTCTACACTGATTTTATTGAATCCCCAGGCTATACTATTTTCAGGTGTAAAATCATACGAATATTATATATTTATGTTTTGGTAGCATTTGTTGATTCTATTTTGAAGAGAACTGAAAGCTACACATTTGCTTTTAGCTGTCTGTTTTGCAAAAAAAAAGGAACCCTGTCAATTTGCAAAGCATTTTGCTAGGACTTATAAAACCTAGAAAAGAGTGGTATGTTGGTTGCTTTTTTGTTATAAGAACATGCCAATTAAATGATTCAGATACATAATGAAAACCAAAAATGCAAAGCAGAAAGCTTATGCAGAGTTTGTCAGTTTGTAAACATGCAAAATATACCTTTTTGTGAAATGAGTGACACAGGCAGAACACGCAAATGGCTATAGAAAACTATTGCTAATACAGAGTAATAAAAGACCATTTCCCTGTAACCAAGAGAAGTATTAGAACAAATTTCTCATAATGATATATTATGACTTGTCAGCTATAAAATGCAGTTAATTGGTAGATCCAGTTGTAAAGAAACATATACACAGCTTTATTTTCATATAATGTTGTTTACGTTGCTTCTTTGTATAAATTTGAAGGTTGTCATAAATCAAGGGACAGGAGATTTCACTTCTCAAAATATATAAATTGCATTTTTACTTCTGATGTAAAGAAAACTCATTATTTAGGCTATTGTTGCACTCAGCATGCTGACCACAGGTTTAGCATACCAGATTCAATGAAAACAATACAGCAAAATGCCAGACAGTGGCAAAAGAAGATTATAATCTAAAGGTGATGAAGCCTGCCTCAGTCTCTCCTTGAGATTTCAGTATGAAAGCTTCAGATAAAAACAATAGCATATACAGTTAAATACATACCTGAAACTGCAATTCTAACCTCAGAGCTTCCATTATACCACACCACTAATTATACAGAGTTCTTCCTGGTGGTTAGTGCCCCCCCCCACTCTAAGTGCAGTTAAGGCATGTTAAGAGTTATCTCTAGTGGCTATTGTTGCCCTTGACCCATATTGCAGGATTTGCTCTTTATTCGATGAATGTGGAGGTATGATTGCTCCCCAACCCCAACATACACACACACTCAAAAACATCACATATTCACACATTCATACACACACACAAATGCAAACACACACACACACACATAAACTTTCACTATATCTAACCCCCCCTACTGTGATCTCCCAGGCAGACACACACTCACAAATACACTCACACATGAAATCACGCACATACACACTCGCACTCACACACCCAACACTACATGTCTGCTGAAATCCCTGGCACTTACCTCTATTGTTTTAGGTGAAAGTGAGCTTTTGACTGTGTTCATTTACACAAGTGGCCAGTTAGTACCTTGTTAACTTACACAGCTGTCTGATTCTCTAAAATGCCCCACTGCAGGCAGTTCTGAGGAAGAGCACATGGCTAATTAGCATATGCTTCTTACCTGGAATGCCTCATTAGTGTGTAACACAGCCAGAGAGACAGCCCACTGTGGTTCTGGATGTAGGGGTGTCTGCAAATATGGGAATGTTACTGTAAGGTGTACACCGCTTGTATACATCATAATAATCACTTTGAATTCAGTCATATAGCTTTGTCATCTCCAGGTGTCATTATAAACCTTTCAGAGAATAATAACATAGTATTCAACTGCAAATATACATAACTTTACAATTATAATCTTAAATAATCAGTGCATCACACCTTCAAATTTAATCCCATAGCTTTAGTTGCTTAAAAGCATGGCATTGTAGCAATGTCATGCTGAAAATTAATAATATATTTTTGTAATAATACATAGGATTACTACTTCAGATCTATTTACAACTCAGTAAAGAAGCATTTTGTGTCATTATTGTGTTCCACACTCTGAAAGATATTCAAAACAGCAATCAGTCTGCAGCGGTCAGTGCCTCCAAATATGCTGATGTAGTGCTTACCTATAAAAAAGCATAGCTCAAGTCCTCTTTGATATTTCATTATAAAGCTATTGGGCAGTATCAACAAGATGATATTCCAAAAAAAAAAAAAAAAAAAAGCAGTTAAGATGCCTTTAATAACCATCCATTAGTTGTTCAAGCATCTGGCAAGTTAGCTAATGCATGATGCAAAAGAAAAAAAAATTCTGGAAATGCAAAAGGTCTATTACATGAGATCTGAGTATATAAATATTCTAGGTCATTTTAGTAATCTATATACTAAGCAGAATTTCAGCACAACAATAACAATGGAAACCAAGAATAATGCAAAATGTGAGACTGTGGCAATAAAGGCATGTGTACCAAAGTTTCTGGTACCTGCCTATGAAAGGATATATGTCAATCACAATTTTTGGTTTCATTATGAAACTTTAAGGCTGTAACGACATGGTGGTCTTTGACAAAATACAGGTTAAGACTCCTATTATTGCTCATTAGTGGTGTAGAAGAAATAAATTCCTGATGTTGGAAGCAGTGACCTGAAATTGATTATTGGTTTGAGCTCTTGATGGTAAGGCAGAAAGAAGGTGTATGGCAATCCAAGGGGGAGGGTTCACACTCTGTCATACCTCCTCAGCTGATTATAGGTTCATAGGTTCAAGGTGTGTACTACATTAATGATCACTTGGGCCTTTTTAAGCCTAGCCACGCATCCCAAATCCCTGACAAGTTGTGGTACCCTTGGTAAGTATAAGCTGTGCCTTGGGAGATGAAACATTCACAAGCAGGGGCCTGGGAGATGAACCATTTAAAGGCTGCATGTGTCCATTAGAGACATAGGTGCTAAACTAGGGATGAATTTCCTGTTCCTCATCCAATTGTCCAAGTTACACTTGAACTGGGTTAGGGTGGAACCCTGCTTCACATGGATGGGAAGCCTGTTCCAGAAAAGGACTAGTCTCTGGGATATATGCCTGTGTCTCCAGCATGTCCTGTTAATATAACAGGCAATGTTTAAGTCTTCAGAATGGGTTATTCTGGGGATGTTTGTTTTAAAGATATGCAATATTTCCATCAGAGTCCAATGATACCTTGAATTCCAGGCATAGATCTCCCCTCAACAGCCTGAAGGAGACAGAATTCAGGGATAGAGCTTTAATGTGGTCTGCACATGATATTTATTTATGCAGTGTATTGTTTTGGTGAGGAACATCTGTGGATGATCCAGTTATTGGATGCACCTGGTTAAGTACATACCAAATTGAGCATTGTACTAAATAATAGGGTAGATGAATGCCAAATACAGTGGAACAATGACTTCCTTGGACTTAGATGCCATACCTTTGTTTATAAGTTCCACAACATGGAATGATTTTTTTCACTACCATAAACACATGATGGTCAAAAGCTTGGTTCCTGTCTGCATGTGACCCCAAGCCTCTGACTACTGGATTGATTTAAGGGCGGGTTGTCAATATGATAGTTAACAGGGGTGGCTGACTTCCTGAAGGATACTATTATGCATTTTTTGGCATTTAGTTTTACCCCATGGCACAGACACCAGTTATTTGTCTGTGTCAGCTCTTCTAGGAGAACATTAGTGTCAATGGGGGATTCTACTCTGCTCCTAATTTGCCATTGTCTCCAAATTTTGTAAGCCATGGATATTGACAATGGGGTTGACTTCAGAGAAGTAGATGACAAAATGAAGCAGTCCCAGGACTGATGCTTGTGGGACTTTGCAGGTGACTGGCCTCTTTGTAGAAGTGGACTCTCTGATTCTTTGAGCCAACCAGCTAACCACTGGGTGACATAAGGATTTATATCTATTCTGTTGAGTTTTTCAACAATGCCTGAGTGGGGTATGGTGTCAAATGAGGTTTGGAACAGACCATTTTGTTCTGGGACATCTTTAAGTAGGGCTAGATATATAGATTAGCAGGAATTAGGAGAATAAGGGGAGGATAGGGTTAAATGGGATGGAGGGATGTTTTGGAGGAAATGAGATAAGGGTAGGGAAGGGCTTAGAAGATTTTGTCAAGTGCAGCTGAGGTAAGAGTTACATTTTTGGCATGAACTTGCTACCCACCTGCACTTCCCCTTTTTATTAGTGGGTATTGTGGTTATGTCAGTTTGGGAAGGTGGAGAAGAGGGGCAGGCTTGCCCTCTTCTGTTCCTCCTCTTGTGTTGGATGTGCAATTCAATAAGTTGGGAAGGAAAGTGAGTGGTTGCTCTGTTGGATAAGTTTATAAGCAAGCAGAGCTGCTTATTTGGATGGTGGTATAATTCAATAAATTGAAGGTGAACGGGGTAACGCTGCCTTGTTAGTGCAAAGATAAGTGAGCAAGTGGGGGACGTTGCTTATCAAGGCAAGGGTGAGTTGTTACACTGCCCTTATGGTTATTTTATGTTTTCTTCCATGGATGTTATTATCACCTGTGTCATGTTTTTGGTTGACATTTATAACTATTGGTTAACAATCATATTTATGGAAGTTTAATAAAGGTTGTCAAATGTCATTCGGTGTTGTGTGTTTATTGAAGTCGACCAGGACAAATGCCTTGGCCAAATCAAGATAGCTAGTGTGAACCATTTTTCCCTCATTCATTGCTTTGGTGACCTTCTCAAAATGTCCTCCAGGTTCATTAGGCATGACCTGCCCTTGATGAACCCAAACTTGGATCCACTGTCTAGAGGTTTCCTGTGTCATTATTGATTATTTCCACAATAATTCTTTCCATAGCTTTGCATATGAAACTAGTTATACTTATGGGTCAGTAGTTTCCATGGTCCATAGATGGGCTGCCTTTGTGCAGACAGATGATGGTTGCTCTTCACCATTCATGACACATGATGCTTGTTTTGAGGCTATGGTTAAATACTGATTCCAAAAGTTCTAATAGGTCATGTTTCATGCTATTTAGAAGGCAGCCTGAAATATTGTTGGGGCCCATTGATGCAGTGTTCTTGGCCTTAGAGAGAGATAGATAGACAGAGAGAGAGAAAGCATTGAGGACCTGTTTCCCTGTGAAAGCAGAGGACTTATATTTGATGGTATTTCTTGAGGGGAGGCTGTGGGTAAAGTTACAGCTTAATTCATGTGCAATCAGGTTTCTTATATCTTCTTTATCAGTATATGTGCCTCCAATAACAATGAGCTCTGCACACAATAATGTATTACATTTGAGATTGTAAACGTAGCTAAAGAATGTCTTGTGGTTGTCCTTGGCCTGGAAGGTCAAATTTACCTCAAATTTGTATTTTTTATTTTTTTGAAGACTTTATTTTTTCTATGAGTTGTTTAGTTTGAGGAGAGCTCTTTTATCCTCCTGGGTGTTACAGCTCCTAATTTTTGACATAATTTTCTTATTTTTGCTATATATCCTATTGATGCTGTGATTCCACCAGGGTGGCTTGTTCTTTTAAGTTAGTTCTGTACTTATTTGTGGTGGGTACAGCTACCTTTAAGCAGCTATTAACATACTTGTATAAAGTTTCTGTGAAGAGTTCTATTTAGGCAGCAGGCTTAAAATGTTGCATGGTTATTGTTTAATAGTAGGAATTTAGCATTAGAGTAGCCCCTGAGCATTCTAGGGTTAGATGAGGTTATGGGTTTTACTTTTACTTCAAAAGAGACTATTCTGTGGTCTGATCATACCATTACAATAGGTAGTGTGCATCCTTCTGCATATTAGTGAAGACCAGATCCAGTATGTTAGTGTCCCTGGTCAGTGTACTGACAATCTGGTCCAGGGAGTTTGTATTTGCAAAATCTAGGAATCTCTGTACCTGCATGTTTGGTGTCACGTATGATTTCCACTTAATAGGGGGATAATTAAAGTCACCCATGCATACAGTATTGGGTTGGATGGTTAGCATTTCCAATAAGCTTGAATACATATTATGGGTTTCCTGGGTCACAGAGGGGACCTATATCTTACAAGAAAGTGGAATGGGATTTTGACTACTATGGTTTTAACATAGAGAAGCTCAAGCACATGATTCTGTTTGAACAGCCTTGAAATATATATTTTTATGTAAATTGAAACACCTCCACCTTTAGTGCTTGCCTGTGTAGTAGCTGGCCAAAATGATATGGAATGCATTATAGTTTTTCACTTGGTGCTCTTAGTGGCTTTAAACCATGTGTCAGTGACTGCAAAGACATCAGCATTCTCTAGAGTGAAGAGAGCTTGTAGGCAGTGAAGTTTCTTGTTTAGATTTTCTTGGGTTTTGATTCAGTGTAGAAAGCATTTTTGGTATGGCATTGCCTGAAAAGCTACTACCGGGAAGACAGCGTTTTAGTTACTACTTGAAAGTTTAAAGGGGAGAAATGCAGACTATCCCTTGAAAAACAGCATGATCTGTTGACCATCTCCTTCAGTGCTGACAAATATTGAATCACATTAGAATGATACCAGAAACTAAAACAGTTATTAACATCAGTTATATTTTGTTCATACTGAGGTGTCATTCTTGGAGAAGGTAGAATGCTGCTCAGTGCAAGGCTCATATCAGCCTGGGGCACATATTCCAAAAGCTCCATGATGTCTCTCTTCATATAATTTCATAGGTTCATAAGTGTGTAGACTAACAACCACTGGGGCCTTTATAAGGCTAGCCATGCATCCAAAATCTCTGAAAAGGTCTGGCAGTACAGTCTAGGGAGGTTTGTTACAGGTCATTTAGATCCACATGGACTATGACTGAGTCATACTGGTACTTGCAGTCCAATGACATGAGTGCATGCATAATATGGCAGATCCTGGTCCCTGATAGGCAACTGATTGTGACTTTCTCCTTACTTAGCCTAGTAAGAAGGACATCCATATGTTTCAAAATGGAGTCTCCAGTGACCAGGATGTTGGCTTTTGTGGTGGCTTCCCTTATGAGCTTAAAATTGGAGGCTCCATGTGATCTGGCTGTATTTACTGATACGGATGTTGTTTTGAAGCAGTTCATTTGGGGCTGCTGTCTACATTTGTTATATGTGCTTCATTTAGAAGACTTTTGGGATGTAAGAAGGTTACATTTAAGTGTGTCAGCATATGTGAGTCTATGTGTCTGCTGTGTTCTGCGTGTGATAGATACAGCGCATGTACTACTGACAACCTGATTGACATAGGAGTGTGTTTATGTAAGATATTTGCCTCCAGTGACTTTGCATAAAACACATCTCTCACATACCATATCAGTTTGTTTGAGAATTAGCTGGTTGTCAGTAAACATGATGCAATTACTACATTGCCTTTGGATGTCCATGTCCACTAAGACAGTAACAGATATAGTGGGAAAATTCATATCCATGGCAGCAGGCCCTTTTTTATTGATCAGACAGTTGCCCTGAAAATAAACAGTAGAGCCAAGAGCATCTAATCTGCAACTCTTGGGTCAGTGCTTGTGACTGTGCAAACTAGTCCTGCGTGCAACTAGGTATTGATGAAATTTCAAGGGTGCTTTTACAGGAAAAATGTCAACTCAAAGTGTTCAAGGCATTGCCAAACACTTGAGGAGAAACTGCTAAAGCAGACCCTGATGATTTATGGATGAAGTATTTATGGATATATTTTAAATTTAGGTTAGATATTAGCTAATCCAACAGTACTTACTGAAAATAAATAATTAGTTTTATAAAGAATCATGAATATTAGAGATTCACATAATTGGGTACTTCCTTGCTACTACTACCGTTGGTCTCACTACAGTTTAATGCTGCTGGGATACAATGTCACTTTGCTTCACCAGAAGCAAAACAGTAGCGTCAGTCCTAAAATGAGAACCAGGCTACAGGTTCTTTGATGATCAACAGTCTTGTCCCAGATTATGCAGGAATCTGTAGGCTTGTTGTAACTGTGTTCTGGTAGATGCCTTGAATAGCAAACAGTCCAAATAGGAATGTCCCACACAGACACTCAATGCCTAGTCAGAGGTAAAGGCCAGAGATGCATGAGGGGTGCTGCCTGTAAGGGAGTTGGGGCTTTGAGTGAGTTGCACACAGAGGTGTAGATAACTATGAGCCAAATGCATGCCACTTCCTTCGGCCACATGAGTGTGCATTGTGGTAGTGTAGGCCTAAAAGTAGAAACCCATACTTCAGCAGCACTGTGATAATGTTGTAAACTTTAATCTCCTCCCTGGCCTCAAACATGAATCAGAGTCAGTGTCAGCCAGTGAGATTCAGAAAACCCGGTGAATGAGGAGAGGCCCTTTGAGCAGTTACTGATCAGCAGCAGGGAGCCGCAAATGATTCTCATTCTACTCTCAGGAATTTTAGTGCAGCTCCATGTGGAATCTAAGACTCCCAATGTAGCTGAATGACAACAAAGTATCATAGACAAGATAATTTACAAATGAAAAATAATTTTATGAGAAACATAAAATTCTTATTTATGACACAAATGAGAACTTAGTAAAGCTATATTCTGAGCATTAGTTTTGCCTAGCCTTTTGAGCAGTAGTCAAATATCCACCAGGTAGAAAACATATATTGTGCCAGACAATAACAAAAGTCCTTTCACTCATTGGCTTTACTACCTGTATACAAGAGGCCATATATCAGTCCCTCAAAGCCTGATCACTGAAATAATCACAGCTACAAAACACATTCAAACATGCTATTTTATCTCCAAAGACTTCACTACATATTTTCCTGATTTACATAGCATATACTATCTTTGTAAATATACAAAATGTAGTTTACACTTAATATCTACTAAAATAAAGTGTTTCCTTGGCTGGTGCAATAAAAATGTTTTTTTTTTTCAAGTCTAATGAATATGTACTGCTTGTACATTCTAGAAATTAGTTATACCTAGCCCTGCAACAATGGGGCAGTTGGAGAACTGAGCTAGACTCCTCAATAGTCTCGTGGACCACATACCTAGTAGCTACATATGAACCTCAGGACCTAATGGCTACTTAACCTCCAGTTAGAACGGGGGTATAGAGCTTGAGAGTGGCAGCAAATTCCTTCGAATTGACTCATATGTTAGCTTTATATAAGGGGCTATAAGAGTGTTGCCCCAAGGCAGTTCGCAATAAAAAATTGTAATAAGGTACTTGGGAATAAAACAGACAGTTTGTCACAATGGAATGTCCCTTCAAGGAGGGTAGGTCACCTCTGACTGTGAAATCATTACATAAATCATTGATGCAGGATACAGCTTAGTTGGAATGTATACTTACCATTGGATGATGTAAGACATAGAATAGCTGGAAGATATTTAAACCATCTGATTAAGTAGGAAGTAGCATAGCTGAAATATTTACTTAATATCTGATGATGTAGGATACAGCTTAGCTGGAATATATGCTTACCATTGGATAGTGTAAGGCATAGAATAGCAGGAAGATATTCAAACCATCTGATTAAGTAGGGAGTAGCATAGCTGAAATATTTACTTCCTATCTGAAAATGTAGGATACAGCTTAGCTGGAATATATACTTACCATTGGATAATGTAAGACATAGAATAGCTGGAAGATATTCAAACCATCTGATTAAGTCGGAAGTAGCATAGCTGAACAATTTACTTACCCTCTGACGATCTAGGATACAGCTTAGCTGGAATATATACTTACCATTGGATAATGTAAGACACAGAATAGCTGGAAGATATTCAAACCATCTGATTAAGTAGGAAGTAGCAGAGCTGAAATATTTACTTACCCTCTGACGATGTAGGATACAGCTTAGCTGGAAAATATACTTACCATTGGATGATGTAAGACATAGAATAGCTGGAAGATATTCAAATCATCTGATTAAGTAGGAAGTACCATAGCTGAAATATTTACTTACCATCTGATGATGTAGGATACAGCTTATCTGGAATATATATAACCATTGGATGATGTAAGACATAGAAAAGCTGGAAGATATTAAAACCATCTGATTAAGTAGGAAATAGCATAGCTGAAATATTTACTTCCCATCTGATGATGTAGGATACAGCTTATCTGGAATATATATTACCACTGGATGATGTAAGACATAGAAAAGCTGGAAGATATTAAAACCATCTGATTAAGAAGGAAATAGCATAGCTGAAATATTTACTTACCATCTGATGATGTAGGAAACAACTTAGCTGGAATATATATATTCCAGTTTGATAATTTAAGACATAGAATAGCTGGAAGATATTCAAACGATCTGATTAAGTGCGAAGTAGCAAAGTAGAAATATTTACTTACCCTCTGATAATGTAGGATACAGCTTAGCTGGAATATATACTTACCATTGGATAATGAAAGACATAGAATAGCTGGAAGATATTCAAACCATCTGACTAAGTAGGAAGTAGCAAAGCTGAAATATTTACTTACCATCTGATGATGTAGTACACAGCTTATCTGGAATATATACTTACCATTGGATAATGTAAGACATAGTATAGCTGGAAGATATTCAAACCATCTGATTAAGTAGGAAGTAGCATAGCTGAAATATTTGCGTACCCTCTGATGATGTAAGATACAGCTTAGCTGGAATATATACTTACCATTTAATGATGTAAAACATAGAATAACTGATAGATATTCAAACTATCTGAATAAGTAGGAAGTAGCATAGCTGAAATATTTACTTACCATCTGATGAAGTAGGATGCAGGTTAGCTGGAATATATACTTAACATTAGATATTGTAAACCATATAATAGCTGGAAGATATTCAAACCATCTGATTAAGTAGGAAGTAGCATTGCTGAAATATTTACTTACCATCTAATGAAGTAGGATGCAGCTTAGCTGGAATATATACTTACCATTGGATTATGTAAGAAATAGAATAGCTGGAAGATATTCAAACCATCTGATTAAGTAGGAAGTACCATAGCTGAAATATTTACTTACCATCTGATGATGTAGGATACAGCTTAGCTGGAATATATACTTACCATTGGATATTGTAAGACATATAATAGCTGGAAGATATTCAAACCATCTGATTAAGTAGGAAGTAGCATCGTTGAAAAATTTACTTACCCTCTGATGATGTAGGATACAGCTTAGCTGGAATATATACTTAGCATTGGATAATGTAAGAAATAGAATAGCTGGAAGATATTCAAACCATCTAAGTGAGTAGGAAGTAGCATTGCTGAAATATTTACTTACCCTCTGATGATGTAGGATACAGCTGAGATGGAATATATACTTACCATTGGATGACGTAAGACATAGAATAGCTGGAAGATATTCAAACCATCTGATTAAGTAGGAAGTAGCATAGCTAAAATACTTACCCTTTAATGATGTAGGATACAGCTTAGCTGGAGTATATACTTACCATTGGATGATGTAAGACATAGAATAGCTGGAAGATATTCAAACCATCTGAATAAGTTGGAAGTAGCATAGCTGAAATATTTACTTACCATCTGATGATGTAGGATGCAGCTTATCTGGAATATATATTACCATTGGATGATGTAAGACATAGAATAGCTGGAAGATATTCAAACCATCTGATTAAGTAGGAAGTACCATAGCTGAAATATTTACTTACCATCTGATGATGTAGGATACAGCTTATCTGGAATATATATTACCACTGGATGATGTAAGACATAGAAATGCTGGAAGATATTCAAACCATCTGATTAAGTATGAAATAGCATAGCTGAAATATTTACTTACCCTCTGATGATGTAGGATACAGCTTAGCTGGAATATATACTTACCATTGGATGATGTAAGACATAGAATAGCTGGAAGATATTCAAACCATCTGAATAAGTTGGAAGTAGCATAGCTGAAATATTTACTTACCATCTGATGATGTAGGATGCAGCTTATCTGGAATATATATTACCATTGGATGATGTAAGACATAGAATAGCTGGAAGATATTCAAACCATCTGATTAAGTAGGAAGTACCATAGCTGAAATATTTACTTACCATCTGATGATGTAGGATACAGCTTATCTGGAATATATATTACCACTGGATGATGTAAGACATAGAAATGCTGGAAGATATTCAAACCATCTGATTAAGTATGAAATAGCATAGCTGAAATATTTACTTACCATCTGATGATGCAGGAAACAGCTTAGCTGGAATATATACTTTCCATTTGATAATTTAAGACATAGAATAGCTGGAAGATATTCAAACCATCTGATTAAGTAGGAAGTAGCATAGCTGAAATATTTACATACCATATGATGAAGTTGGATACAGCTTATCTGGAATATATGCTTACCATTGGATGATGTAAGACATAGTATAGCTGGAAGATATTCAAACCATCTGATTAAGTAGGAAGTAGCATAGCTGAAATATTTACATACCATAAGATGAAGTTGGATACAGCTTATCTGGAATATATACTTACCACTGGATAATGTAAGACATAGAATAGCTAGAAGATATTCAAACCATCTGATTAAGTAGGAAGTAGCATAGCTGAAATATTTACTTACCCTCTGATGATGTAGGATATAGTTTAGCTGGAATATATACTTACCATTGGATAATGTAAGACATAGAATAGCTGGAAGATATTCAAATGATCTGATTAAGTGGGAAGAAGCAAAGTAGAAATATTTACTTACCCTCTGATAATGTAGGATACAGCTTAGCTGGAATATATACTTACCATTTGATAATGTAAGACATAGAATAGCTGGAAGATATTCAAACCATCTGACTAAGTAGGAAGTAGCATAGCTGAAATATTTACTTACCCTCTGATGATGTAGTATACAGCTTATCTGGAATATATATTACCATTGGATGATGTAAGACATAGAAAAGCTGGAAGATATTAAAACCACCTGATTAAGTAGGAAATAGCATAGCAGAAATATTTACTTACCATCTGATGATGTAGGAAACAACTTAGCTGGAATATATATTTTGCAGTTTGATAATTTAAGACATAGAATAGCTGGAAGATATTCAAACCATCTGATTAAGTAGGAAGTAGCATAGCGGAAATATTTAATTACCCTCTGATGATGTAGGATACAGCTTAGATGGAATATATACTTACCATTGGATGATGTAAGACATAGAATAGATGGAAGATATTCAAACGATCTGATTAAGTGCGAAGTAGCAAAGTAGAAATATTTACTTACCCTCTGATAATGTAGGATACAGCTTAGCTGGAATATATCCTTACCATTGGATAATGTAAGACATAGAATAGCTGGAAGATATTCAAACCATCTGACTAAGTAGGAAGTAGCATAGCTGAAATATTTACTTACCATCTGATGATGTAGTATACAGTTTATCTGGAATATATACTTACGGATAATGTAAGACATAGAATAGCTGGAAGATATTCAAACCATCTGATTAAGTAGGAAGTAACATAGCTGAAATATTTACTTACCCTCTGATGATTCAGGATACAGCTTAGCTGGAATATATACTTACCATTGGATAATGTAAGACATAGTATAGCTGGAAGATATTCAAACCATCTGATTAAGTAGGAAGTAGCATAGCTGAAATATTTGCGTACCCTCTGATGATG